>NC_135353.1:113775450-114000618 GCF_023851605.1 Tamandua tetradactyla | reverse complement strand
TGCATAAGAATGACCTCCAGAAAGACCTGTCAATTCTATTTGACATCTCTCAGTCACTGAAACTTTATTTTGTTTCATTTCTCCTCCTCCTTTTGTTCAAAAAGTTTTTCTCATTCTCATGATGCCAGGGCCAGTCTCATCCCCAGGAGTCATGCTCCATGTTGCCAGGGATATTTACACCCCAGGGAGTCAGGTCCCATGTAGTGGGGAGGACAGTGAGTTCATCTGTGCAATTGGCTTAGAGAGAGAGGCCACATCTGAGCAACAAAAGAGGTTCTCTGGGGGCAACACTTTGGCAAGTAGGCTTAGCTTCTCCTTTGCAGGAATAAGTTTCATAAGGATAATCCCCAAGATCAAGGGTCTATTCCATCAAATTGGGAGTCCCCAATGCCTGTGAGGATATCAGGTCTTTCCCAGGTGGGGAAGTTTAATGTTTCCACCTTTATCCCCAGTCCTTCAGGGGGACTTTGCAAATACTTTTTAATCTTCTGTCCTTACTCAGGGATATATCAGGGCATCACACCAAGTTGCACAAACTAACAAGGTCTCATTCCCTATTCATGGTTCCACATAATTATTGTGTTTGAATAAGCTGACCATACAAGTTAAATTAACGTGCAACCAAAAATATAAATTTTGCACCAGATAAACTTCCCTTCCTTTGGTTTCATGCAATAATTGAAGTTTTAAAATACAGCAAATATCTTTCCTTACCATTTAGTGTGATTTACCTTAGTTCTAACTAGATCAGCTTAATTCATATCTCTAATTAAAATCTTATCACTTTTTCAGTGTTTTTAACAGTTGCTGTATGGGGAAGTGCTGACTTTCATAGCCACAGAACTCTAGCTCTTTGTCACGGGCGTTATACAAATACCCAAAGATCCAGGTAACAACCAAGTTTTACAAAGAGCTCAACATCTCAGAATTTAGAAATAACAGTTATAACTCTGGAATAGATGTGACTACTATAGGAGCTTACAGTCTAGGAACATTTATAATAGGCCTTCACCTGATAACCTATGCTCCCGAATTCAATTCTCAGAATTTGTACATTATAGTTAGTCCATATTAGTGAGGCACTATAATAGCTGACTTTTTGTTTCTAGCTTAGTTCACGCAAATTACTGTTCTCAAGCTTCATTCACCATGCAAAAGCATACCTCACGACTTGATTCCTTCTTGCAGCCACTCAATAATCCATTTTATGTGTTCACCACAGTTCCCCCTTCCAGTTTTCAGTTGATGTTTCTCCATGCATTGAAATTCACAAACACTGCCACCATAAACCTAGTCCATTCGTGTCCATGCTATCAGTTCTTCCAAGTATACATCTAACTATGGGGTTTCAGGGTCATATGGCAACCCCACCCCAAGCCTCCTATGGAGCCACCACACTGCCCTCTAGATGGGCTGCACCACTCCAACTCCCTACCAACAGTGACTAGGTACAGCTCTCTCTCCAACATTTGTGTTTCTCTGTTTATTTTTAAGCAGTTTTATTCACACATCATCAATTCAATCTTAGTAAAAAATCAGTTGTTTCTAGTATAATCACATAGCTATGCCTTCAACACCACAATCTACATGAGGACATTTCCATTTCTTCTGCAAAGTATCCCATACTCTTCCTCCATATCTTCCGCTTGGCATTTAGCTTTGTCTTGTTTAAATTTGCCTTTGTTAAATTCAATGGAAGCATATTACAATGATGCTGTTAATTGTAGATTCTCATAACATTGGTTTTACTTTCCACATGTACCATCACACTTTCAACACCTTGCAGGGTTGATTTTAATTTGTTCTCCTTCTTATATTTGTCCATTTAATCACCAACAATGTTTACTCTAGGCACTGATAAATTATACCATCACAATCTTTATCCTCTATCTTTCCTTCTGGTGACATACATGCCCCAGCCCTTCTCCCTCAACCATATTCACACGCAGCTTTGTTCAGTATATTCACAATGTTCTACCACCATTAGATATATTGTGCTATCCATTTTTGGGTATTTATAGTAGTCCTGTGGACATTCTTCTCTCCTTCAGCATCAAATGCTTAATCTCTACTCTCTTTCTATCTTCTAACAACCTGTGTTCTCAACTTTAACTCTCAAAATTCACTCACTAATGTTAGTTCATTTCAGTGAGACCATACAGTGTTTGTCCTTTTGTTTCTAGCTAATTTCTCTCCGCATTATGTCCTCAAGGTTCATCCACATTATTACATGCTTCATGACTGTGTTCTGTCTTATAGATGCATAATATTCCATCATATGAATATACCACAGTTTGTTCATGAATTCATCCATTAATGGACATTTGTGCTGTTTCTATCTCTTGGCAATGATGAATAATGCTGCTATAAACATCAGTGCTCAAATGTCCATTTGTGTCCTTGCTTTCAGCTCCTCTGAATCTATACCTAGTGATGGGATTGCTGGATCATATAGCATTTTTGTACTCAGCTTCCTGAGTAACCACCAAACTGTCTTCCAGAGTGGTTGCATCATTCTACATTCCCACCAGCAGTGAATAAGTGTACATGCCTCTTTCTCCATGTACTCTCCAGCACTTGTTTTCTGTTCTGTTTTGTTTTTGATAATGGCCTTTCTAGCAGGCATGAGTTTATACCTCATTGTGGCTTTGATTTGCATTTCCCTAATAGCCAGTGAGGCTGAGCACCTTTACACATGCTTTTGAGTCATTTATATTTCCTCTTTGGAAAAGTGTCTCTTCATGTCTTGTGCCCATTTTTTGGGTGTGTGTGTGTGTGCTGTTTGTCTTTTTGTCATTGAGTTGTAGGATCTCTTTCTATATTGTGAATCATTTGGTATGTGGTTTCAAAATATTGTCTTCCATTGTGTAGGCTGCCTTTTTCTTTCCTGGTGAAGTCCTCTGATGCACAAAAGTGTTCAGTTTTGAAGAGATCCCATTTATCTAGTTCTTTCATTTCCCACACTTTGGGTTTTTGGTTTAGGAAACCACTACCTATCAGAAGATCCTTAAGCTACCTCCCTACATTTTCTTCTAAATGTTTTATGATCTTAGTTCTAATGTTTAGGTCTTTGAACAATTTGAATTAATTTTTGCATGAGGAGTGAGATATGGGTCCTCTTTCATCCTTTTGGATATGGATATCCAGTTCTCCAAGCACTATTTGTTGAAGAGGATGCTCTGTCTCAGTTAGGTCGACTTGATCACTTTATCAATGCTCAATTGTCCACAGATGTGAGTGTCCACGTCTGAACACTCAATTCGATTCTACTGGTCAGTACACCTATCTTTATGTCATTATCATGATATTTTGACCACTGTAGCTTTCTAATATGCTTTAAAGGCAGGTGGTGCGAGACTGCCAACTTCATTTTTCTTTCTCAATCTATTTTTTAGTTATTTAGGGCACTCTAACTCTTCCATATACATTTAACTTTTGGTTTTTCTATTTCTGCAAAGTAAGTGGTTGGGATTTTAATTGGTATTGCATCAAATTTACAAGTCAATTTGGGCAGAACTGACATCTTAACTCTATTTAGTTTTCCAATCCACGAACTCGGTATGTCCTTCCATTTTTAGGTCTTCCTAAAATTTTAATTTCTTTTAGCAAAGTTTTGCAGTTTCCCATGTATAGGTTTTTTATGTCCTTGGTTAAATTTGTTCCTAGATATTTTATTCTTTTTGTTGTTATTGTAAATGGAAGTTTTTTCTTGATTTCCTCCTCAGATCGCTCTTTGCTGATGTATAGAAACACTACTGATTTTTGCGTGTTGATTTTGTATCCTGCCAGTTTGCTGTATTCATTTATTGGCTCTAGTATCTTTACTGTAGATTTTCCAGGATTTTCTACATACAGATACTGTGATCTGATAAAAGTCAAAGCGTTACTTCTTCCTTTCCAATTTGGATGCTTTTATTTCTTTTTCTTGCCTAATTGCTCTGGCTAGAATTTCCAGCAAAATGTTGAATAACAGTGGTGACAATGGGTATCTTTGTCTTATTCCTGATTTAGTGGGAATGTTTTCAGTCTTTCCTTCTTGAGTTTCATGTTAGCTATGTTTTTTTCATATATTCCCTTTATCATGTTGAGGAAGTTTCCTTCTACTCCTATCCTTTGAAGTGTTTTCATCAAGAAAGGACACTGGATTTTGTCAAATGCCTTTTCTGTATCAATCTAGATGATCATGTGGTTTTTCCTCTTTATTTATTGATATGGTGTACTACATTAATTGATTTTCTTGTGTTGAACCATCTTTGCATACTTGTGAGAAATGCCACTTGGTCATACCGTATAGTTCTTTTTTTTTTATTAATTAATGGAAAAAAAGAAATTAACCCAACATTTAGAAATAATACCATTCTACATATGCAATCAGTAATTCTTAACATCATCACATAGATGCATGATCATCGTTTCTTAGTACATTTGCATCAGTTTAGAAGAACTAGCAACACAACAGAAAAAGATATAGAATGTTAATATAGAGAAAAAAATAAAAGTAATAATAGCAAAAACAAAACAAAACAAAAACCTATAGCTCGGATGCAGCTTCATTCAGTGTTTTAACATGATTACTTTACAATTAGGTATTATTGTGCTGTCCATTTTTGAGTTTTTGTATCTAGTCCTGTTGCACAGTCTGTATCCCATCAGCTCCAATTACCCATTATCTTACCCTGTTTCTAACTCCTGCTGAACTCTGTTACCAATGACATATTCCAAGTTTATTCTCGAATGTCGATTCACATCATTGGGACCATACAGTATTTGTCTTTTAGTTTTTGGCTAGATTCACTCAGCATAATGTTCTCTAGGTCCATCCATGTTATTACATGCTTCATAAGTTTATCCTGTCTTAAAGCTGCATAATATTCCATCGTATGCATATACCAGAGTTTGTTTAGCCACTCGTCTGTTGATGGAGATTTTGGCTGTTTCCATCTCTTTGCAATTGTAAGTAACGCTGCTATAAACATTGGTGTGCAAATGTCTGTTTGAGTTTTTGCCCTTAATTCCTTTGAATAGATTCCCAGCAATGGTATTGCTGGGTCGTATGGCAATTCTATATTCAGCTTTTTGAGGAACCGCCAAACTGCCTTCCACAGTGGTTGCACCATTTGACATTCCCACCAACAGTGGATAAGTGTGCCTCTTTCATCACATCCTCTCCAGCACTTGTCATTTTCTGTTTTGTTGATAATGGCCATTCTGGTGGGTGTGAGATGATATCTCATTGTGGTTTTGATTTGCATTTCTCTAATGGCCAGGGACATTGAGCATCTCTTCATGTGCCTTTTGGCCATTTGTATTTCCTCCTCTGAGAGGTGTCTATTCAAGTCTTTTTCCCATTTTGTAATTGGGTTGGCTGTCTTTTTGTTGTTGAGATGAACAATCTCTTTATAAATTCTGGATACTAGACCTTTATCTGATATATCATTTCCAAATATTGTCTCCCATTGTGAAGGCTGTCTTTCTACTTTCTTGATGAAGTTCTTTGATGCACAAAAGTGTTTAATTTTGAGGAGTTCCCATTTATTTATTTCCTTCTTCAGTGCTCTTGCTTTAGGTTTAAGGTCCATAAAACCGCCTCCAGTTGTAAGATCCATAAGATATCTCCCAACATTTTCCTCTAACTGTTTTATGGTCTTAGACCTAATGTTTAGATCTTTGATCCATTTTGAGTTAACTTTTGTATAGGGTGTGAGAGATGGGTCTTCTTTCATTCTTTTGCATATGGATATCCAGTTCTCTAGGCACCATTTATTGAAGAGACTGCTCTGTCCCAGGTGAGTTGGCTTGACTGCCTTATCAAAGATCAAATGTCCATAGATGAGAGGGTCTATATCTGAGCACTCTATTCGATTCCATTGGTCAATATATCTATCTTTATGCCAATACCATGCTGTTTTGACCACTGTGGCTTCATAATATGCCTTAAAGTCAGGCAGCGCGAGACCTCCAGCTTCGTTTTTTTTCCTCAAGATGTTTTTAGCAATTCGGGGCACCCTGCCCTTCCAGATAAATTTGCTTATTGGTTTTTCTATTTCTGAAAAATAAGTTGTTGGGATTTTGATTGGTATTGCATTGAATCTGTAAATCAATTTAGGTAGGATTGACATCTTAACTATATTTAGTCTTCCAATCCATGAACACGGTATGCCCTTCCATCTATTTAGGTCTTCTGTGATTTCTTTTAGCAGTTTTTTGTAGTTTTCTTTATATACGTTTTTTGTCTCTTTAGTTAAATTTATTCCTAGGTATTTTATTCTTTTAGTTGCAATTGTAAATGGGATTCGTTTCTTGATTTCCCCCTCAGCTTGTTCATTACTAGTGTATAGAAATGCTACAGATTTTTGAATGTTGATCTTGTAACCTGCTACTTTGCTGTACTCATTTATTAGCTCTAGTAGTTTTGTTGTGGGTTTTTCCGGGTTTTCGACATATAGTATCATATCGTCTGCAAACAGTGATAGTTTTACTTCTTCCTTTCCAATTTTGATGCCTTGTATTTCTTTTTCTTGTCTAATTGCTCTGGCTAGAACCTCCAACACAATGTTGAATAATAGTGGTGATAGTGGACATCCTTGTCTTGTTCCTGATCTTAGGGGGAAAGTTTTCAATTTTTCCCCATTGAGGATGATATTAGCTGTGGGTTTTTCATATATTCCCTCTATCATTTTAAGGAAGTTCCCTTGTATTCCTATCTTTTGAAGTGTTTTCAACAGGAAAGGATGTTGAATCTTGTCGAATGCCTTCTCTGCATCAATTGAGATGATCATGTGATTTTTCTGCTTTGATTTGTTGATATGGTGTATTACATTAATTGATTTTCTTATGTTGAACCATCCTTGCATACCTGGATGAATCCTACTTGGTCATGATGTATAATTCTTTTAATGTGTTGTTGGATACGATTTGCTAGAATTTTATTGAGGATTTTTGCATCTGTATTCATTAGAGAGATTGGTCTGTAGTTTTCTTTTTTTGTAATATCTTTGCCTGGTTTTGGTATGAGGGTGATGTTGGCTTCATAGAATGAATTAGGTAGTTTTCCCTCCACTTCGATTTTTTTGAAGAGTTTGAAGAGAATTGGTACTAATTCTTTCTGGAACGTTTGGTAGAATTCACATGTGAAGCCATCTGGTCCTGGACTTTTCTTTTTAGGAAGCTTTTGAATGACTAATTCAATTTCTTTACTTGTGATTGGTTTGTTGAGGTCATCTATGTCTTCTTGAGTCAAAGTTGGTTGTTCATGTCTTTCCAGGAACCCGTCCATTTCCTCTAAATTGTTGTATTTATTAGCGTAAAGTTGTTCATAGTATCCTGTTATTACCTCCTTTATTTCTGTGAGGTCAGTAGTTATGTCTCCTCTTCCATTTCTGATCTTATTTATTTGCATCCTCTCTCTTCTTCTTTTTGTCAATCTTGCTAAGGGCCCATCAATCTTATTGATTTTCTCATAGAACCAACTTCTGGCCTTATTGATTTTCTCTATTGTTTTCAATTTCATTTATTTCTGCTCTAATCTTTGTTATTTCTTTCCTTTTGCTTGCTTTGGGGTTAGCTTGCTGTTCTTTCTCCAGTTCTTCCAAATGGATAGTTAATTCCTGAATTTTTGCCTTTTCTTCTTTTCTGATATAGGCATTTAGAGCAATAAATTTCCCTCTTAGCACTGCCTTTGCTGCGTCCCATAAGTTTTGATATGTTGTGTTTTCATTTTCATTCGCCTCGAGGTATTTGCTAATTTCTCTTGCAATTTCTTCTTTGACCCAGTCGTTGTTTAGGAGTGTGTTGTTGAGCCTCCACGTATTTGTGAATTTTCTGGCACTCTGCCTATTATTGATTTCCAACATCATTCCTTTATGGTCCGAGAAAGTGTTGTGTAAGATTTCAATCTTTTTAAATTTGTTGAGACTTGCTTTGTGACCCAGCATATGATCTATCTTTGAGAATGATCCATGAGCACTTGAGAAAAAGGTGTATCCTGCTGTTGTGGGATGTAATGTCCTATAAATGTCTATTAAGTCTAGTTCATTTATAGTAATATTCAGATTCTCTATTTCTTTGTTGATCCTCTGTCTAGATGTTCTGTCCCTTGATGAGAGTGGTGAGTTGAAGTCTCCAACTATTATGGTATATGAGTCTCTTTCCCTTTTCAGTGTTTGCAGTGTATTCCTCACGTATTTTGGGGCATTCTGATTCGGTGCGTAAATATTTATGATTGTTATGTCTTCTTGTTTAATTGTTCCTTTTATTAGTATATAGTGTCCTTCTTTGTCTCTTTTAACTGTTTTACATTTGAAGTCTAATTTGTTGGATATTAGTATAGCCACTCCTGCTCTTTTCTGGTTGTTATTTGCATGAAATATCTTTTCCCAACCTTTCACTTTCAACCTATGTTTATCTTTGGGTCTAAGATGTGTTTCCTGTAGACAGCATATCGAAGGATCCTGTTTTTTAATCCATTCTGCCAATCTATGTCTTTTGATTGGGAAATTCAGGCCATTGACATTTAGTGTTATTACTGTTTGGATAATATTTTCCTCTAACATTTTGCCTTTTGTATTATATATATCATATCTGATTTTCCTTGTTTCTACACTCTTTTCCATATCTCTCTCTTCTGTCTTTTTGTATCTGACTCTAGTGCTCCCTTTAGTATTTCTTGCAGAGCTGGTCTCTTGGTCACAAATTCTTTCAGTGACTTTTTGTCTGAGAATGTTTTAATTTCTCCCTCATTTTTGAAGGATAATTTTGCTGGATATAGGAGTCTTGGTTGGCAGTTTTTCTCTTTTAGTATTTTAAATATATCATCCCACTGTCTTCTAGCTTCCATGGTTTCTGCTGAGAAATCTACACAAAGTCTTATTGGGTTTCCCTTGTATGTAATGGATTGTTTTTCTCTTGCTGCTTTCAAGATCTTCTCTTTCTCTTTGACCTCTGACATTCTAACTAGTAAGTGTCTTGGAGAACGCCTATTTGGGTCTAATCTCTTTGGGGTGCGCTGCACTTCTTGGATCTGTAATTTTAGGTCTTTCATAAGAGTTGGGAAATTTTCAGTGATAATTTCTTCCATTAGTTTTTCTCTTCCTTTTCCCTTCTCTTCTCCTTCTGGGACACCCACAACATGTATATTTGTGCGGTTCATATTGTCCTTGAGTTCCCTGATACCCTGTTCAAATTTTTCCATTCTTTTCCCTATAGTTTCTGTTTCTTTTTGGAATTCAGATGTTCCATCCTCCAAATCACTAATTCTATCTTCTGTCTCTTTAAATCTATCATTGTAGCTATCCATTATTTTTTCTATGTTTGCTACTTTATCCTTCACTTCCATAAGTTCTGCGATTTGTTTTTTCAGTTTTTCTATTTCTTCTTTATGTTCAGCCCATGTCCTCTTCATGTCCTCCCTCAATTTATCGATTTCATTTTTGAAGAGGTTTTCCATTTCTGTTCGTATATTCAGCATTAGTTGTCTCAGCTCTTGTGTCTCATTTGAGCTATTGGTTTGTTCCTTTGACTGAGCCATATTCTCAATCTTTTGAGCGTGGACAGTTATCTTCTGCTGCTGGCGTCTGGGCATTTATTCAGATTTCTCTTGGTGTTGGACCCAGCAAGGTTGTAATATTTTTCTGTGAAATCTCTGGGTTCTGTTTTTCTTATCCTGCCCAGTAGGTGGCGCTCGTGGCACACGTTTGTCTGCGGGTCCCACCAGTAAAAGTTGCTGTGGGACCTTAAACTTTGGAAAACTCTCGCCGTCCTGGGGGTTCGCTAGCCGAAGCGGCTTGAGCCGGCCCGGGGTCCGAACGCAGGGAGGGTTGCTGGTCGTCGCAGCCAGGGAAAGAGCCCGTCCGAATTTCCTAGTCGGCCCTGGGCAACACGCGTGGCTGGAGGGCGCCAGCGGCAGCGGCCCGCCCGAGAGAGTGCACGTTCCCCGGGAGTCACGGGTTTGGAAGGGGCCTCCCCCACCCGTCACCGTTCTCCACGGCCTGGGGGTTTCCGATCCAATTCTCTCAGTTGGTCCGGGGGCTGCGCGTGGTGTGGGCGCCAGCCGCCTTGGTTTCAGGGGACCACCTCTCCAATTCTCCCAGCCGGCCCGGGAAGGGGGAAGGGAGTAACTCCGGCCGCTTGCCACCCCGCCCGGTAAGGCCCGCGCGCCTCGGCGATCTCACCCGAGCTGCTTCTCTCAGCCAGCCAGCCGTTCCAGGATGGGGTACGCTGTCTTTTTTATCTCTGTTGTGGCTTTGGGCGCTTTCTGTATCATTTCTACTCCCCTAGTAGGTGTCCTGGAGAAGAAACTAAGATCCGCGCGTCTTACTAAGCCGCCATCTTCCAGGAACTGATTTTGGCCAATTATGTAAGTTTCCCAATGTCTATCCAACAAAATTCCTCCTCACGCTCTTTAATCTTCTTTCCTCAACTCCTAAACTTCCCCCGCCCCTACTTCCACTCAATGGGTTTTAATAGCAACTAAACAAACATTCTGGGAGGAAGGCTATTTAAAAGAGGATTATTTAAAATATTTGCTTCCTTCCATGAAGAAGAGTCAGGAAGAAGTTCTTGTCACTTCTCCTGGGCATAACATAATTTGCAAAAGTCCTTCATAGGTTTGTCCTGATATAAAGCTATAAAAGCTGTACATAAGGAATTTCTTTCTATTTTCCCTCCCTCTTATAAAAGAGAAGTAATTGTAAGATAGGGCTATAGTAGATGGTTCTATTTATGGACCAATGTAGGCCATCAACCAGGCAATATTGCAGCTAGGCAGTTTTGCAGTAGAAAATAAGTTCTTTTTCCATTTTCATTTTTTCACTCTGTGGTGGGAAGATTATCCTTTATAGTTACCTAGAATATTGGAAGCACTACCCCATTTTTAAGGAAGAGAGAGAAAATGGCAGAATTCTATACCAGTACCCAGTGTCCCAGGTCACTGACCTGCTATTCCAAGCACTGATCCCTTGGGCTTATGAGATTAGGCTCTGTATCCCCAGGCATCCCTGGGGTTCTTGAAGACTCAGAAGATGGAAGGCCTGGTACTATCCTGAAGCTGCTGAGCTGACCCACTTTTCTTCCTGGAAGTCTGTGCTCTTAATTTGCTGCTTAGATTACTGCCTAAGAGAGTAGAAAGGATCTGCCACAACAGAGAAACTTTAAGGAGGAGAGAACATGTGGCAAGGAAATTGGGTTCCTTTTAAGATCGTGGCTTAGTATGCTTTTTAGTCAATTAGAAGGGTATAGGTATGGATATCTTATAGAACAGGACCAAGAGTGAGGCTCTCTCCATCCCTTACAGCATGGAATTTTAAAGAAAGTTATTGCAGACCCAACAGCCTATTCTCCTTAGCCAATGGTTTCTTCCTGCACTGGGCAACACCTTCAAGTGGGCTAATAGAAGAACATGTTGAAACTCAAGACACAGTAGCAAACAAAGAGATGGAAAAACCTGGAGAGAAAAAGTGAGGAGCTGGTCATGAGAACAATGCTTCAAGCAAGCAGAGAGCCAGAGGGCTTGCATGTTCAGGGGCTTACTGGGTTTTTTAAGGCTCAACTCATTCTAGTTAAGATAGCCAGGGCTTTTGCTTACTCTGCAAACTTAACTTCTGCCTTTTCAGGGGGAAACACTCCCATTGGACAGTACCCTAATTCCCATGGATCTAAACCAGAGGTCACTCCCTAGAATGTCAAAGACAACATCTTCCTTGGTACAAGAATCCTTTGCCCAGAATTCTGTATTACAAATGATGGAATGTCTCAGAAGACATTAAAGCCAGAGAGAGGAGAAAGGAGATTCTCTGAAGGTAGGGAAAAAGACCGCTGATGAAAAGGTTAAAAAAGGAACAGATTTAGCATGAGGGTCCTCAGAGGGGAGGGGAATGAGAGAGTGTAGGGGAGTCTTGGAGACCCGAGGGGGGAGGGAGAGAGAGAGAGTCAGCATGCATGAGAGACTCAATTCAGCCCACACTGGACTCCTGTTTGACATAGGGAGAAGCCCCCAGACAGGTCCCAACGGGTGGTATCACCTATGCCCTGAGCCTCTTTGGATGTACATGGCATAGAGACTGGGCTCCCCACCTCTGAGCAGGGAACTGGAGGTGCAAGGTGAACTGAGTTTATGTCCTGGGAGAGCTGTATTTGAGCCCATAGAATCCTAGAAAGAACAGAAAAAATGATTCTACCCTTTTGGGAGGACACAAGGTTGCAATGAGGACATAGAAGAGGAGAGCAAAATGAACCAAGCAAGAAGGAAAATGACAGCACATGGCCAAGCCTCCAAGTCTACAACCATGACTTACCAGTCTGGATGGTCAGAGTAGAGAATTCACTCCTGGCTGGTCACCAAAACATATTGCCAAATTTTGGTTTCCAGGTTCTAGGCCCTATCATGAGAAAGAATTCAAGGGTTTAGCACAGCATAGGGTAAGCAGATGGGATGTTTGTTGAATACACACATAAGACATACGGACACCCTTCCAAGAAAGGAAAGATGAAAGTTGATAAGTGCAGAACACTCCATTTTGTATTTGAGTGATCCAACCAGTAGAAAGTGGATTGAGTGCTCCCACAATGCGCCAGTAGTTCTACTATGGTTTCTCTTTCTCTTATTTTACCTGGAGGTCCATTTTGTATGCAGCATGACTTAGTGGCTTGTGTTCTGTTCTGGATCACTGCTGACTTGGGACCCTGTGCCTGAATAAGCATGGGGTTCTAACTACACTGAGTGGGTCTGTAATCTGCATCTGCTGCTTGAGGGACCTGCCATGTTCCCTCTGCATGACTCCCAAGTTGTGTGGAACTAAGTGAGGGGGAATGGTACGGACTGGTAGTTCCAGTATGGAAATTTGCTGACTTTTCTTAGGGATTTTTTTTCTTTGATTCAGTGTTTGTGGGGTTCTTCCCCAATCTCTGTTGTCCTCCAGAGATCTAAGCTAATGCGATTTGTGTTTTATTAGTTGATTCTCATAGAAGACTCTTCCAGGGGATATCTTAAATTTCCAAGTTGATGGCTTCCACTCTCTTTTTCTTGTTGTGGAACTCCCAAGGAGCGTATGTTGATATGCTTGATGGTATTCCACTGATCTCTTACTCACTGTTCACATATTTTCATTCTTTTTTCTTTCAGCTTCTTGGACTGAATAATTTCATTTGTCCCTCCAGAATGAAACTGGCTTCATTCCTGGATTATCCACTAATCCAGGAAGTGGATGGGGGAAGGCCAGCCTGAGTGTCAAGAGCTTTACCTACCATTTTAAGTTTGTTTTCTCAATTTGGTGCTCCCCCAATTACTGCAACACTTAATCTGTTTTCTGTGGTGGGGAATATGTCTCTGCTAGTTTCTTTTTTCTTCTTCTTCTTCTTCTTTTTTTTTTTTTAGCTGTTCAAAGATCCACTGGGGGAGCAGAACATTGAACCATCTCATGTCACTTGGTTGACTGGAAGTCTATGCATTTCATTTTGGAGTGATTGTAAATAGTATTTTAAAAATTTAATCATTTTCATATTCATTAGTAGTATTTAGAAATGCGATTAATTTTTGTATGTTAATCTCATGTAATGGAAGCTGGATGAATTTATTTATCTGTATTATTTTCTGTCTTCCACTTGTTTTAGGATTTTTAACTCTTTTTTTTCTAGTGTGCTGTTTAATTTCAGGCAGTTTGGGTGTATTCTTCTTATCTTTCTTTATTGATTTCTGGTTTGACTCCATTGTGCTCAGAGAACACAATCTGTATGATTTCAATTATCTTAAAATTTTGAGGATTTTAAAAATGAATTGGGATATGGTCTGTTTTGGTGAAAATTACATAGGTGCTTGGAAAAAATGCCTGTTGTGCAGTTGTTGGGTAATGTTCTATAAATGTTGATTAACTGTTGTTGGTAAATGGTGTACTTCAGCTGTTCTACATCATTGCTGACTTTCTGTCCAGTCATTCCATCAATTGTTAAAAAATGGTTTTGAAGTCTCAAAATTAAGTTAGGGATTTGTCTATTTCTCTTTTCAGTTCAATCAGTAAACACATTATGCATTTGGGAATCTTTCAGCCACTATTTTTTTTCTATTATTCCTCCTTTTTTCTCTCTTCTCTCCTGGTATTCTTCTACATTATGAGTATGTTTGTGGCTTACTGATGTCCACATTTTTCTTTGTCTTTGTTCATTTTTCTTCATTCTTTTTTCTCTCTGTTCTTCAGATTTCATAATCTCTATCAATCTATGTTCTGGGTCACTGATTCTTTTTCACATCTGGTTCAGATCTGTTTTTGATCCCTCTAGTGAATTTTTCATTTCTTTGTTGTTTATTTGTTTTAAACTTTTTTATTGTGTAATATTACATATATACAAAGCAAAAAAAAAAAAACAAAAACAAAAAAGCAATAGTTTTCAAAGCACTGTTCAACAAATAGTTACAGGACAGATCCTAGATTTTGTCATAGGTTACCATACAATCCTCTCAGACTTTTTCCTTCTAGGTGCTCCAGAATATAGGAGGCTAGAAGGCTTAAGTATTTTTTATCATCACAATTGACTTTTTTCCCTTCTTTTTTTGTGAAAAATAACATATATACAAAAAAAGCTATAAATTTCAAAGTACTGCACCACAATTGGCTGTCGGACATATTTCAGAGTTTGATATGGGTTACAATTCTACAATTTTAGGTTTTATTTCTAGCTGCTCTAAGATACTGGAGACTAAAAGAGATATCAACTTAATGATTCAACAATCATATTCATTTGTTAAATCCTATTTTCTCTGTATAACTCGACCATCAGCTTTGATTTTTCCATACCACTCTTTAGGGGTATTTGGGCTATAGTCATTCTAACTTTTTCATGTTGGAAGTGTCTTGAGTAATATGGGATAGGGAGATGGAACTATCTGATCTTCTAGAGAGGCTGGACTTTCTAGGTTTCAGGACTTATCTGGTTCAGGGACCTGCCTGGAGGTTGTAGGTTTCTGGAAAGTTACTCTAGTGCTGGAAACCTTGTGGAATCTTATACAATTGCCCTAGGTGTTCTTTAGGGTTGGTTGAAAATGTCTTGTTTGGGGGTTGGCAATTTATGATAGGTAGCAAGGTCTAACTGAAGCTTGCATAAGAGCAACCTTCAGAGTAGCCTCTCAAGTCTCTTTGAATTCTCTCTGTCATTGATACTTTATTAGTTATACTTCTTTTCCTCCTTTTGATCAGGATGGAATTGTTGATCCCATGGTGCCAGGGAGGGCTGAAGTCATCCCTGGGAGTCATATCCCACACCACCAGGAAGGCTTTCACCCCTGGATGTCATGTCCCATGTAGGGGGGAGGGCAATGATTTTACCTGCAGACCTGGGTTTAGAGAGGGAGAGGACAAATCTGAGCAACAAAAGAGGTCCTCCAGAAGTAGCTCTTAGGCATACCTATAGGTAGGCTAAGTTTCTCCACTATCTACATAAGCTTCACAAACATAAGCCTCAAGATCAAGGGCTTGGCCTATTGATTTAGATGTCCCTAAAGTTTGACACAAATATCAGGGAATTCTCTCATGGTAATATTTTATAGTTCCATATTTTCTCTCCCATCCCTCAAGGGACTTTGCCAATACTTTTTGACCACTTGCTTAATATACTCTAGGATATATTCAGGCATTACACTAAGCTATACAAGATTAAAGGACTTCTTTCTTATTTTGGACTCCCTGTGTTTCAGTTGTTCATATGAGCTATACAGATAGGTTGGGTTAGATTGTGTGCTACAAACAGTGTAGGTCCCAGACCAAATAAACCTTTCTTCCTTTGGTCTCAAAGAGTATGTATAGTTCTAAAATATAGACAATGTCTTCCTTACCCTGTGTTCTGAATTACTTTAAGCCTGACCTGATTAGCTTTGTTCTTATCTCTAAATACCAGGTTATATACATACATATATATTAAAAAGCCTCTCAAAATCCAGAAATAATAATTACCACTCTGGACTCAATGTGTCTGCTATATGTGCTTACAGTCTAGGCCCCTGTTTTCTTATAAGCATTTTCTAAAGGAGACAATAGCATAATTGTTCTTTTATTTCTGGCTTATTTTGCCTCACCAAATGTTCAACAGATTCATTCACATCATCGCATGCCTCACAACTTCATTCCTTTTTGTAGCAGCACAATATTTGATAATATGTATGCACAATCATTCACCAATCTACTTCTCAGTCACTGCATCCTTCAGCCACCTGCATTCATCAGGCTGAATGTTTTATTTTGACTTTTGTACTTTTAGTTTCCAAGAGCTCTTTCATTTATTGTTCTTTTTTTAGAGTGTCCCCATCTAGTTTCATATGCTAAAGTCTTTTTTATACCTCTATGAAATACAGTTTTGAAATTTGTTTTTCTGCTTCCTGAATTCACTTTGTTTCCTCAGGGTTCATTTTTTTCTGTTGTTGAGGAAAGACTCAACATGTCATTATTACTGGAAGATTCACTGAACTGCTGATTAAAGTCTCTGTATGAGTGACTGGGACTTGTTAACTATTGGGTATCTCTAAAGAACCTGTGTTGGCAAGCCAACTTTTGCACTAAGGATGATATTCAAATCTTTGTACCTGGAATTCCATTCTTTGAGGTCTTTAGTCTCAATCAATAAGAATCTTCCAGTTTCCTACTTGAGGGGTGTGAACTATGCTTCAGCATTATGGAAGCCAGCCAATGGCTCTGGTCCCACTGTTCAGATGCAGAGTTAGATTTTATTTTTGTATTTTGAGCCATGTGTTTTACTACATTCTCCACTGTGCTTGATATTCCGAAGTCCAAAGTCTCTTAGCTTCAATTTCTTCAGAGAATAAGCCTCAGGAATCTTGTACAGTTAGGGAATAGTAGTTATTAATTTGCAAAGTGGAGGTGGGAAATTTGAGTGTCTAATTTCTATGTATTCAGACTTTCAACCAATATTTGTTTGCAGTCCCATATCTCACTTCCACATCCTAAAGGACCTTGTTCCTCCAAGTTCTAAGTCTTTCTGGATTCTATGGAGCAAAACGGATTATTTCTTGGAGGCCTTCAAATGGTATCTTCCTTATCTCTGCTAAAGTTAATCACTGCTCATCCACCTACTTTTTGTCTTCCCAAAATATGTTAAAATATCTCATCTGCCACTGTCTCTCCTTCCACTGTGCCTCAGTAGGCTTACACATTTTTGTTCTTTCACTGTCATAATAGTAGGGTTCAGGACGGCATCAAAGGTAACTGTGGATTGATATTTAGCCATATTAAAAATCACCAGAATGGCAAGATGGCGGCTTAGTGAGGTGTGGAATTTAGTTCGTCCTTCATAGCAGCTAGTAAATAGCCAGGAACAGTACAGAACAACTACTGGGGCCACATCAGTAACTGGACACACAGCTCACACCAGCCTGGACAAGCTGGACCAACTGCAATCCCACCCAGAATCATGAGTCCCCCAAGCTATGGAGGTCGATGCCCCTCCACCACAGGCTGGTCCTAGAGAGGAAAGGAAAGAGACTTTACTAACAACAAGGGGCTGAGCTCAACCAAGCTTCAATTGTGGAATTAATTAACAAGTTCTGAGTAATAATAGGCCCCCAGCTCAGCTAAACTTCGAATAAAAGCTAGAGTTACTAGTTTTTGCCCTGGTGCAGAAGGAGCAGGGCTGACAGAAAAAAAACAACAACAACAAAACAACAGAAATTTTTTGGATTGGACAGCACAAAATACCTGAAAAGGTCTGGACCCTAAAAAAAAGAGGGGGCACATAGAACATGGAGATACATAGAGCAATGTACCAACTTAAGCTCTTGATTTACAAACCTGAGGAATGGGGGTCCTGCTCTGAAAAGGATTTTTTTAAAAAAATTTTACAACTGCAAGGCTTCTCAGGCTTCAATTGCCCCCGGCAAGGGTGGAATTAAGCTTGTCTGAGAGTCAGAGGTTGGTCAGGTGAAAGGACTTAGTTCCTTGGTGGCTGTGCCTTCCCCAGGAGAGGGGTGGGGCCCAGCTCAGGTAGAATCCCTCCCTCAAGGAATTCAGACCCCAGGAACTGGAAAACTGAAGCAATTAAAACCAGCCTACAACCTCTCCTCTGTCTCAAGCACATCCCCAGCAGGGACAGTCTGCCAAAGTTAAAAGTGCCACAACATCTTTTGCTGGTGCGACCCACAGGCAGACACACCACATACTGGGCAGGATAAGAAAAACAGAGCCCAGAGACTTCACAGGAAAGTCTTTCAACCTTCTGGGTCTCACCCTCAGGGAAAACTGATGCAGGTGGTTCTTTCCTCCTGACAGGAGGCCAGTTTGGTCTGGGAAAATCTGGCTGGGGTCTATAATACCTGAGTAAACCCTGCTAAGGGTGGGGGGAGAAAAGGCACCATACAAGCAGGGCAAGAAACAAGAAAACAAGAACCAAAAAATTCTCCTCTGTTAAACAAAACTTAAGCTAGAGGTCTAGAATAAGCTGAACTGAATGTCGAAGAACAGATAGACAACAAATCCATCCAGCAAGAAAACCCTAGGTAAAAGAGTGAAAACAATCTCCAGAATAAACTAATTAAGGAAATTACATGTCTAAATGCCAGCAAAAAAATAATGAATTGTACTAGAAAAATTGAAGATATGGCCCAAGAACAAACCAACAATTCAAATGAGATACAGGAGTTGAAACTATTAATTCAGGATGTTCAAACAGACATGGAATCAATAAATGAAATCAATCAATTGAGGGAGGATATAAAGAAGGCAAGGGATGAACAAAAAGAAGAAATCAAATATCTGAAAAAACAAATCATAGAACTTATGGGAAAGGCACAGTAGAAGAGATGAAAAATCACCTAAATGTAATGTAAACATGTGTGCTGTAGCACCTACCTAGATTATGGTCACATCAATGAATAATCATTTTCAAAAGGAGTTTAGCTGTCTTATCAGTGTTCTGGTTTGTTAGCTGCCAGAATACAATATACCAGAAATGGAATGGCTTTTTAGAAGGGGAATTTAATAAGTTGCTAGTTTACAGTTCTAAGGCCAAGAAAATGTCCCAATTAAAGCAAGTCTATAGAAATGTCCAATCTAAGGCATCCAGGGATAAATACCTTCGTTCAAGAAGGCCTTTGAAGTTCAGGGTTTCTCTCTCAAATGGAAGGGCGCATGGTGAACACAGCATCATCTGCTGGCTTTCTCTCCTGGCTTCCTGTTTCATGAAGATCCCAGGAGGGATTTACTTTCATCTCCAAAGGTTGCTGGTTGGTTCTCTCTGCTTCTCATGGCTATGTCATTCTTCTCTGCTCTTTCTGAATCTCTTCATTCTCCAAAATGTTTCCTCTTTTATAGGACTCCAGAAACTTACCAAGACCCACCAAAATGGGTGGGGACTTGTTGTCACCTAATCCAGTTTAACAACCACTCTTGATTAAATTGCTTCTCCGGGGAGATGATCTGATTACAGTTTCAAACATACAGTATTGAATAGTAATTATTCTATCTTTATGAAATGGGATTTTGATTAAAACATGGCTTTTCTAGGATATACACATCCTTTCAAACCAGCACAATCAGATTGCACATTTTTCTGTTGATGGTAATCATTTATTTTAATGCTTAAGTTGTTACTATTTGATCATTGGGAGACATTTCTGGACTGGAATCTTTGCCATTTAAAAAAGTCATGTCTTCATTTTATTTTTAAAAATTGATACATGTATATCTTAATGAAAAATTCCAAACAGAAGAAAGATTATTTAGGGAAGAATAAGCTTCCTTCACTCCCCAATCTCCCAACTGCCCAGTTCCTTTCCTTAGATGCAGCCACTGTTGACAATTTTTTTGTGCATTCTTTCAGAGATATTATAAGCATATGCAAACATATATCCTCCCCTATCTCACGAAAATGGCAACATTCTCTAAAGCCTATGTTATGCACCTTACTTTTATTATTTAATGGTATGTCTTGGAGATCTTCCATTTCAACTCATATAGAACTGTCTCCCTGTCCCCCACATTGGATTTGTAGTATTTCATTGTATGACAATGCAGCAATTATTTAATGGGCCCTCTGCTGATGAATTTTTAGGTTGTTTCCAACACGTTTCTACTAACAAACATTGCTGCAGTGAATTTCTTTGTCTTTTATACACGTGTAAGTTTATCTGTAGGATAAATTCTTATGAGTAGAATTGTTGGGTGAAAGAATATGTACTTTTAAAATTTGTCTTTGTCTATTTTAAAAAGTTACCACAAAATTTCAGAAAGATTCTTGCTTTATGACAAGATGTTTCTAGGAACATTTTGCTTTCTTTTATCCTGAGATTTGTTTACTCTTCAAGGATCCCTGATTCCGTTTAATAGAGAATAGCATAAGATCTAGGGGATTAGGATGTATTAGATTTTTCCACAAGACTACTGTTGGTAGGTAGAGGCAGTTTAAATAATTTAGCTGAAAAAGTGAAAGCTTTTTAGAGGCATGAGTTCACGTTGAGGTCTCCAATTTAACTCTAACTATAAGACCTTTCTTGCCTAGTTCTTTCATGAGAAATATAAATAATTCATTCTCTTTTCCTTTCTAATTTATGTGACCATCTTTAATGCTACTTTATTTATAACCTCCCTCTGCCTGAAATGTATCATGCCACATATTGTCTCACCAAACCAAGTATTTAAACTACAAAGTTGTCCTGAGCTTCAGAAACCTTCATTTCTATTTTGCCCCTTGGCAAAATAGGCTTCAAAGTGTACAAGTTTAGATGACCCTTTATGAATACATCTGAACACAACACTGATTGTTTGGAAAGAAAAGAAAAGAAATCTTAACCTCCTTCCCATGGAGCCTCAGGGAATTCTGAGGGCATCTAGTAATCAAAATGGAATCCCTGCACACTTAATTTAAGTCAATGAAAGGAACAGCTAAACAAACACTGGCTTGTGAGGTTTTGACTAAAATGCTCCTCTAGATTTTAACTCCCATATGCCAAAATAGAGTCTTACTATTTGCTCCTATTTCTACTTTCCTTTACTGGTGTTAATGTTCATTTATTTGTCACAGACAATTTGAGTGCTGAACTCCAATTTTTCAGAGGGCCTTAGCTCTTTGTTGGCTTGCATGACTTCAATGTTGTTCTTTTTTCAGAATGATCAAAGCCAGTCAGAAATCTCAGAAAATACATTATCAAGAATTGTGATGGAAATGTGCCCAATAATAATAGCAATCCATCAAGTAATCTCATTTGACTCAATTTCAATAAGCACCAGAAATTTTCACAAAATTGACTGTGCTCCATGAAAATCAATTCATAAAAGAAAAAAAGCACAATTAGATTACAGCACATTCCACTTACAATCTAATGTTCTTAATATATTCAGGTAACTCCTGACACCATTTCTAAACAATTTTCAAACACTTTTGGCATGTACTGATATTTCTTTCCACATAAAAGGAAACAAAAAATCCAGAAAATTACAGCACTAGAAAATCAGAGCCATTCCTGGCTTGGTGCAAATATCCATTTTTTTTTGGCATGAAATTAAATACGCTATGACTATATAACTATTTTTTCATTCTGTAGAAATTACATTTTCCCATAGGGATGGAACATATAGTCACTTTAAAAAATGTAAAGCCACTCAAAACATCTCATGTCCCTAGAAAGATTTTTTCTATACTTTTCCTTGTTTCATTTAAATAAAAAGTTTCGGGCAGGCCATGGTGGCTCAGCAGGCAAGAATGCTTGCCTGCCATGCCCGAGGACCCGGGTTTGATTCCCGGTGCCTGCCCATGTTAAAATAAATAAATAAATAAATAAATAAAAGGTTTTTATCGTGAAACTTTCAAGTTGTCAATGTGTAAATATAAATCTTTAAGTATCACTTATTATAGAACTTTTACCAAAGAAATGAGGACTGTGTAGCCTCCTCAGCTCAGAAGCAGTGACTTTAAATCAATATTTAAAATAGGTTTAAATCAGAGGAAAAAGTTCGGTACTTTAGCCTTGGGAAAAAATGTTTGAAAACTCAGCTCTGAACATGTTATCATTTATGTATCTTTCCTGTTCACCTGCTATTGAAGTTCTATAAGCTTCAGTCCGACAAGGTCATATCTTTCTCCAGAAAAAAGTTAATGCCAAAAATTGGGAATTACACAACTTGTTGACACAATGCTAGATCCAGTTCCAGCAAGGGAAAATGTATTCTCCAAATACAAAATTTCACAACCATACCTCTGCTGACACTTTAGTTTCATTGTGACAAGATTACTCAGTAACCCTTGGATTGATGGATCATCCTGGAAGTGTAAGCACTTTTAACTTTGTAATTTTCCATGTGCAGAACATGGCCGTATTCAGGGCACATATTTCAAAAAAAATTTCCAAAACAATTTCTTACAATAAGAACAGAAATGTTGTGTTCCCAATTAAGTACGATTGTTTGCCTAAGAGGCACTTTCACAAGCAGAGGATTAATTTAGACACTTTGAAGCCTGTGAACACTGACTTTTAGCCCAATTAGTTTTTAGTGCTTTTGCACACAGCACAAACACAATGCCAGAGCTTTTGTACATAGAAGACTTAGCTTCTTGCCTATAAGCAGAGAATGATTAAGAATACACACTTAAGGAACAGAATTACTTTCTGTAAAAAAAAATTATCACCAGTGCTGGTACTCAGAAATAGCTACAATTTAAGAAACTAGCTGCTTCTTCAATGAATGGTCAGAGAAAAGTTGGAACATATCTTATCTTCACCACTGCCTCTTATACCTCTATATAGTTCTTCGGCATCTATTTAGTTCTCCTTACTTTGAGGGCCCTGTGTCACTGACAGATTCTTCCACTTTCTCCTGAGGGAAGTGTCCCTTCATAAAAAGCCAGGCCATTTCCTCCCTCAACCTGGCCCCTTATCCTTGATTACCATGGGTCTGAGCTCCCAAGGGGGTCTTGAAAGGTTTACCAAACATTTCAGCAGGTTTTCTAACTGGTAAATTCATTTTGGAGTGCATATCATCTGATCTGGCACATCCTTCTTTATCAACTGGGGCCATGATCCAGATGCATGTTGAGAGTGAGGATGTGAGGAGTTATGACATAATGATGGGGACTCTACCTCACACATTATCACTGTGATAGATGGGAAAAGGAGCTCCTGGGGATGACCCTATAAACATTCCTGTCTTCCTTGGCCCACTCTAAATTTCCAAACATGTGTGATTGCCATGTCCCTGCCCAGTAGAAGGATTACCTATTTCTTGTATATTCCCTGATGCAACAAAGACCAGAATGCCCATTAACCTTTTTGTCTTTATAGTCCTCTTTGCAGCCTTGGTTCTCCTTCCAGCCAGCTTAAGTGCTGATTTTTTTAAAACTTTTTTTAAATGTATAGTATAACATATTTACAAAACAAACAGATAAAAAAAAGCAATAGTTTTCAAAGCACTTTTCAACAGGATAGATCCAAGAGTTTCTCATGGGCTACCATATGATGCTCTCATATTTTTCTCCTTTTAGCTGCTCCAGAATATAGGAAGTTAGAGGCCTTAAATATTTTTTTATCATCACAATCGAATTCTTTCCTTCTTTTTTTGTGAAAAATAATGTATATACAAAAAACTATAAATTTCAAAACACACCACCACAATTAGTTGTAGAACATATTTCAGGGTTTGACTTGGGTTACAATTTCACAATTTTAGGTTTTTACTTCTAGTTGCTCTAAAACATTGGAGACTAAAAGAGATATCAATTTAATGATTCAGCATTCATATTCAATTGGTAAGTTCTATCTTCTATGCATAATTCCACCATCACCTTTGATCTTTCCATACCTCTTTTTAGGGGTGTTTAGGCTATGGCCATTCTAAATTTTTGATATTGGAAGGGTCTGTCACTAATATGGGGTATGGAGATGGAATTATCTGATGTTGTGGAGAGGCTGGGTTAGGTTTCAGGACTTATCTGGACCAGGGACCCATCTGGAGGTTGTAAGTTTCTGGAAAGTTACTCTAGTGCATGGAACCCTTGTGGAACCTTATATATTGCCCTAGGTGTTCACTAGGATTAGCTGGAATGGTTCTGTTGGGGTTTGGTAGGTTATGACAGGTAGCAAGTTCTAATTGAAGCTTGCATAAGAGCAACCTCCAGAGTAGGCTCTCAACTCTATTTGAACTCTCTCTGTCATGGATACTTTATTAACTACACTTCTTTTCCTCCTTTTGGTCAGGATGGAATTGTTGATGTTATGGTGCCAGGTCTGGATCCATTCCTGGGAGTCATCTCCCACATCACCAGGGAGATTTTCACCCCTGGATGTCTTGTCCCATGTAGGAGGGAGGGTATGATTTCACTTGAAGAGTTGGGCTTAGAGAGACTGAGGTCACATCTGAGCAACAAAGAGGTCCTCAAGAAGTAACTCTTAGGTGGCATACCTAGAGGTAGTCTAAGCTTCTCTGCTACCTACCTAAGCTTCACAAGAGTAAGCCTCATGATTGAGGGCATGGCCTATTGATTTGGCTGTCCCTAAAGTTTGACATAGTAACAGGGGATTCCCTGATGGTAAGGTTTAATAGTTCCACAATCTTTCTCCCCTCCCTCAGGGGACTTTGCCAATACTTTTTGATTAGCTGCTTAATATATTCTAGGATGTTTCCAGGCATTACAATAATCTATACAGGATTAAAAGAACTCTTTCTTATTCTGTGCTCCCTGTGTTTCAGTTGTTCAAATGAGCTATACAGATAAGCTGAATTAGATTATGCACTACAGAAAATTTCAGTTCCAGATCAAATAAAACTTTCTTCCATTGGTCTCAAAGAGTATGTGTGTTTCTAAAATATAGACACTGTCTTCCTTACCCCTATGTTCTGAATTACTTTAACCCAACCTGTTCAGCTTCGTTCTTATCTCTAAATATCAGGTTTTATATATAAATCAGCCTCTCAAAATCCAGAAATGATAATCACCCCTCCAGATTTAATGTGTCTGCTCTAAAAGCTTATAATCTAGGCCCCTGTTTTCCTATAATATTTTCTAAAGGTGACCATACTATTGTTGCTTTTTTTTTGTTCCTGGCATGTTTGTTCTCACCAAATGTTCCACATGTTCATTCACATCGTTGCATGCCTCACGACATTGTTCCATTTTGTAGCAGCAAAACCTTCGTTCATAAGTATACACCAACATTCGCCAATCTACTTCTCTGTCACTGAATCCTTCAGCCACCTATATTCATAGGGCATTATGGAGACGGCCCGAAGTCCACAGTTCATCAACATTCTCAATTTTATATAATTCCATTGTCCCCAAGAGACAGAAAGCCAATAAACACACCCTCGCCAAATAAGAAATCTAAACCTCCTATTAACTCTTTCCTTCATCCCATTATTTACCTCTGCTGTTGCTGTGATACTGCTGATGTTTCCTTTTGAATATAGCTCAATAGCAGTTTTTCCCTGTACCCTGGACACTCTTTTTACAAGATTCATAGCTTTGATGTAATTCTTATGAGAACTCCTTTATATTTCAAATATGAGTCAGTGGGACACATAGGTCTATACAGTCCCTTTCAATCTTGTTCATCTTCAGTGTGGTAATATTACTTCTAGACCCACTAGAGAAGTCACCTTCACTCCTATTTCCCTACTTTGGAGTTCAACCTCATTAGGTAACGGTTCACCCATCTCTAGCCTCTACGTATCTCTAAGTCCCCTGTATTCTGTATTATAAGCCTCTGATTATACCTTTATGCTGGTCACAAACGTGGACGCATACAGTATCTATGCTTTTGTGTCTGGCTAATTTTGCTCATTTATGTCCTCAAGGCTCATCCATCTTGTCATGTGCTTCAGGACGTCATTTTGTCTTACTGCTGCAAAATATTCTATCATATGTATATACCACATTTTGTTGATCCACCGGTCTGTTGATGGGTATTTGGTTTCTTTCCATCATTTGGTGATTGTGAATAATGCTGCTATGAACACTAGTGTGAAAATGTCTGTTTTTGTCATTGCTTTCAGCTCTTCTGGGTTTATACCAAGAAGTGCTATTGCTGGCTCATAGGGCAACATGATATTTAGTTTCCTAAGGAACCTCCAAATAGTCTTGCATTGTGGCTACACCATTATACATTTCCACCAGCAGTGCATAAGTGTCCCAGTTTCTCCACATCCTCTCCAACATTTATAGTTTCTGTTTGTTTAATAGCAGCCATTCTTACAGGTGTCAAGTGGTATCTCATTGTACTCTTGATCTGCATTTCCCTTATAGGCAGTGAAAATGAGCATCTCATCATATGCTTTTGAGCCATCTGTATTTGTTCTTCAGAAAAAATGCCTATTCATGTTGTTAGCCCATTTTATAACTGGATTGTTTGTTCTTTTGTTGTTGAGTTGTATGATTTCTTTGTATATACGGAAAATCAAGCCTTTGTCTGATATGTGATTTCCAAATGTTTTCTCCCATTGAGTTGGCTGCCTCTTTACCTTTTTGACAGTCTTTTGAGGTGCAGAAGAAGCATTTGATTTTGAGGAGGTCCCACATATCTATTTTTTGTTGTTGCTTGTGCTTTGGGTATAAAGTTTTGTCTTCTTGACAAATTCTTTCAGGACTTCTTTGCCTGTGAAAACTTTAATCTCTCCCTCAATTTTGAAGGACAATTTGGCTGGGAACAGAATTCCTGGCTGGAAGTCTTTCTCCTTCAGGATCTTGAATATATCATACCACTGCCTTCTTGCCTCCAGGGTGCTAGTTGAGTAGTCTGAACTCAGTCTTATTTGATTTCCTTTGTATGTAGTAGATTGTTTTTCTCTTACTGCTTTCAGGATTTTCTGCTTCTCTTCAACATTTGACAGACTGATTAGTATGTGCCTTCGGGAAGGCCTATTTGGATTTATTCTGTTTGGAATTCTTTGAACTTCTTTGACTTGTATATTTATGTCCTTTAGGAGAGTTGGGAAGTTTTCCCCCATTATATTCTCAAGTATTCTTCCTAGCCCTTTACTTTTCTCTTGTCTTTCTGGGACACCAATGATTCTTATATTTGTGCACTTTGTCTATCATTTCCCTGAGTTCCCATTCAATTTTTTCCATCTTTTTTTTTTTTTGCCATTTGCTGTTTTGAGTCTTCAAAGTCAATTATCCTGTCCTCTATATCCTTTATTCTTTCTTCTATTGCTTCAAATCTGGTGTTGCATGCCTCTAGTATGTTTTTTATTTGGTCAATAGAGTCTTTAATCTGTGTGATATCCACTATTTTTCTATTCTGTCAAATTCCTCTTTATGCTCTTCTACTATCTTCTTGATCTCCTTTATGTCATTTGCCATCCCACTTATTTTATTAAGTAGAGTTGTATGAATATCTTTGATTAGTTGTTCCAATGTCTGTGTCTCCTCTAATGTTTTAGTTTGGTCATTAGGCAGGGTTATATCTGTCTGCTTTGTGATATGCTTAGTTATTTGCTGTCTTTGTGGTATGTAAATATCTTGATTGATTTGCTTTGGGGGTTGATTTCTTTCAGTAGTCTAAGACCTTGTGTTTGTGGGATGGTTGTACAGCAGGGAGTAGTGTATGGGTTGGGGTGCTCAGTGCAATGATTTGCTTCAGGGCAGGTGTAGGTGCATGTTGGGTATGTTAGACTGATGCTTGTGAACGTGGGCACCCAGTAGCCAGGGAGGATGCAGCTGTGTGGGTGCACTGGTCTGTGGGGTGTAATCCTGGTGTGTGCTGGCCTAAGGCCTGGGGCCATTTTAGTGCATGCATGCATAGATCTGTGGCAGCAGGTTGGCATTATGCCTTCATGGATTGGGGGCAGATGTGACCCGGCTGTGCAGGTCAGCACTTTCTCAGAGCTGGGAAGTGTTGTTGAAGGCTTTGCACATGCAGAGCTCTAGGACTGCTGTAAAAAGTGGTTCCCAGAGCTGAATGACGTGATTGGGGGCCTGTGCACATACTTGGGCCTGGGAGTGTCATAAACAGAAGCACAGAGCTCAGGCGGGGCAGAATGAGGCTGTGTGACCCTATGGGCTGGGGGCAGGATCGTAGGGCTAGCCTAGGTATGGAGGGCAGTGCCGATAGACTTTCTGCACTGGGAACTGCCTGCAGGGAACAAGAAAGGGGAGGTAGTGCTTGGGAGGTGTGCGGGAGAGGTGGTTTGGGCTGCACTTGGGGTGGGGATGTGGGGCAGGTATTGCACTGGGGGCTGGTGGGGTGTGGGTGCCTTTAGCATGGGGAATGGGAATGGGTGATGGGGTTCAGTTGTGTGCAGTGTAGGGTGAGTTGCTGCTCATGGGGCTGCGCTGATGAGGGTAGTGCGCCCAAGGAATGCAGCCTTCCTTACTTCCTAGTATCGGTCTCCAGTCTGTGCGCTCCTGCAGGCTCTGTAGCTCCATGACTCCACACTTCCATGCCAGGCTCCAGCTTTCTGCTTCTCAGTTCCTCAGCCTCTACGATCAGGGCGGCCCCATGTTGTGCAGAAGGCTCTACCAGGTCAGCTGCACTTCTGAATCACCAGCTTAGTCACCCTCCTGTCCCTTCTCTAACTTTTCTGTGGAGCAGGGCTAATTTTGAGTCACTCTATGCAGCCATCTTCCTCTGCTGCTCTTTTGTGTCTACTGGCAGGGTAGTTCGGTTAGAGCTTACAATAATAATTTACTGTGTGTCCACTAGCATCCTTGTTGCCCCTGGTCTGTTCTAATTCTCTTGTTATCCTAGTTGTTGGTCTGACCAAACCCTGAAGAAGGACTCCTTTGTCCTAATCTCCTGTCCTCTTTGCCTTTTTTGCCCTCCCTCTCCATGACTGAGGAATAACTGCTAGTTTTTCACTCTTATTCCTATCTTTTTAATGACCCAATGTGTATATGTCTTTATATAAGTGCAATCTCATTATGGTCACACCCTTCCCTCATTCCTAACCCCTAGTAATCTCTGGACAGTTATCTGTTGCTATAGTTTAGTCTTTTAAAGTATGTCGTATAAATGGAAGCAAACAGTATGTAATCTTATGTAACTGACCTCTTTTACTGAGCACAATGCCTTTGAGATTCACCAAAGTTGCTGTGTGCATCAAAAGTTTGTTCTTTTATAATGAATAATAAATATTCCATTGTTTCAGTTTGTTAAACCTACTAGAATGCAATATATAAGAAATGGGTTGGATTTTATAGTGGGGATTTATTAGTTTACAAATTTATAGTTCTTTAAGGTCATGAAAATGTCCAAATTAAGACATCAAAAGGAAGGAAGATATTTTCTCTGAAGAAAGGCTGCTGGCATTCTTCTGTCAAATAGCAAAGCATATGGCTGGCATCTGTGGGTCCTTCACTCCCAGGTTCCACTGCTTTCAGCTCCTGGTTCTGGTGGCCTCCTCTCTGAGCTTCTGTGGGTCCTCTCTTAGCATCTCCAGGGCATTTCTCTCTCTCCTCCCTCCAAACTTCTCTAGGTGTTTCTATCTGGGCTTTTTTTTTTTTTTGTCTTTTATTCTCTCAAAGAGGACTCCAGCAAAAGGATTAAGACACACATTGAATGGGCTGGGTCATATCACAGTTGAAATAACATACCCATAAGGTCCCTTCTATGACAGGTCTGTGCCTATAGGAATAGTTTAAAAGAACATGGTCTTTTCTGGAGTGCCTAACATCTCCAAACTAGCACACCCTTATATGAATGTACCACAGTTTGTTTACCATTTCCCTGTTGAAGGACATTTGGATTGTTTCCAGTTTTGGCTATTACAAATAAAGTAGCTATGTATATTTATATGCATAAATATTAATTTCTCTGGGAGTAAATACCTAGGAGTGGGATTGTTGGGTCATATGGTAAGTGCATGCATAATTTCATAAGAAATTTCCAAACTGTTTTCCAGAATGGTTGCCCCATTTTGCATTCCTACTAATGATATATTCAGAATTCCATTTACCTTACATCCTGACCAGCACTAAGTATTGACATTATTATTTAAAAATTTTATCCATTGTAATAGGTAAGTGGTGGTATCTCACCACAGTTGGTTTTCATTTCTCTAATGGCTAAATATGGCAAACCAATTTTCATGTGTTTATTTCTCATATTTATATCCTCTTTAATGAAGTGTCTGCTACGTGTTTAATAGCTTTTTTTTTTTTTACATGGGCAGGCTCCAGGAATTGAACCCAGTCTTCAGCATGGCAGGTGAGAATTCTGGTTTTTTTTTTTTTAATTTTAAAAATTTATTTTATTTTTTTGATCACTTTTTAATTGGGTTGTTTTTTCTTTGTATTAAAATTTGAGAGTTCTTTTAGTATTCTAGCTGTAAATACTTTGTTGGATATGTAATATGCAAATATTACCTGTTTATGGTTTGTCTTTTTAAGAGCAGATTTTTAAAAAATTATTGATGACATATAATTTATCATTTTTTTGAAAGTGTGGTTTGGCAAACACAAGGTCACATAGATTTCCTCTTATGTGTTTTCTAAAACTTTTATAGTTTTACTTTTTTTGTTTATTTGTTTTACATTTAGATCTATGATCCATTTTATATTTAAGTTTTTTATAAGGTATGGGGTTTAGGTTGAGGTTCAATTTTTTTTATACGTATGCCTAATTGTTCCAGTATCATTTGTTGAAAAGACAAATTGTTGTATTGCCTTTGCACCTCTGTCAAAATTAGTTAGTCATACTTGTATGTGTCTATTTCTGGGTTATCTGTTTTGTAACACTCATCTATGTGACCATTATTCCACCTATACCACACTGTCTTGATTACTATAGCCTTATAGTGAGTCTTAAAATCATTAGTATGATTTTGCTGATTTTATTCTTTTATAAAATTGTTCTAACTATTCTAATTCCTTTGCCTTTCTGAATAAATTTTAGAATCAGTTTGTCTGATATCTACAAAACATCCTGCTGAAATTTTGACTGGTACTGCATTCAATCTATTCAGTTTGTAGAGAAGTGACTTCTTAATGTTATCAAGTTTTCCAAAAAAAGTCTCCCCATTTACTTTGGTGTTTGATTTCTTTTATTAGCATTTTGCAGTTCTCAGCATATAGATTCTTTATGTGTTTTTTTTTTTAGCTTTAAACCTAATTATTTCTCCTTTTTTAACTATTGTAAATGGTATTGTTTTTATATTTTTGATTTCCAATCATACATTGCTAGTATTTAGAAGTATAATTGTTTTTTTATTTTTCACTGCTGACTTTGTATCCTGCTCTCTGGCTAAAATCAACTTATTAGTTCTAAAAGTTTTTTTGTAAATTACTTGTAGGTTTCTTGGTAGACAATCATGTTGGCTGTGAATAGGGATGGTTTTATTTCTTCCTTTCTAATCTGCATACCTATTACTTTTTTTGTCTGCTTTACTGCACTGGCTAAGACCTCCAGTTTGACGTTGAATAAGAGTGATACAAGCAAACATCCTTATCTTGTTCCCAGTCTTGGGAGAAAAACATTGTCTTCCATCATTAATCATGAGTTTAACTGTAAGATTTTTGTAGATGCTCTTTATCAGTTTGAGGATGTTTCCATCTATTCCTAGTTAGCTGAGAATTTTTTTTTATGAATGGATGTTGTTCCAGCTGCCAGAATGCAATATACCAGAAATGGAATGACTTTTAAAATGGGGAATTTAATAAGTTGCTGGTTTACAGATCTAAGGCTGAGAAAATGTCCCAATTAAAACAAGTCTATACAAATGTTCAGTCTAAGGCATTCAGGGAAAGACATCTTTGCTGAAGATGGCCAATGAAGTTCAGGGTTTCTCTCTCAAGTGGAAAGGCATATGGCGAACATGGTCAGAGTTTTTCTCCCAGCGGAACGGCACATGGCAAACACAGCTTTATCTGCTAGCTTCCTTTCCAGCTCCCTGGGAGGCATTTTCCTTCTTCATCACCAAAAGTCACTGACTGGTGGATTCTGCTTCGAGGTTCTGCAACATTCTCTGTTGTGGCTTTTCAGTGGCTCTGTCATTCTTCTCTGCTCTCTCCAAATCTCTCTTTTCTCCAAAATGTTTCCTCTTTTACAGGATTCTAGTAAAGTGATCAAGATCCATCTGGAATGGGTGGAGACATGTCTCCACCTAGTCAGGTTTTATAGCCACACTGATAGAGTTACATCTCCATGGAGATAAGCTAATTAAAGTTTTCAACATGCAGTACTGAATAGGGATTAGAAGAAATGGCTGCCTTTATAAAATGGGATTAGGATTAAAACATGACTTTTATAGGGTACATAAATCTTTTCAAACCAGCACATATGTTTTGTATTGTCAGATCCTTTTCTGAATCCATTAATGAACTTGTAATTTTACTTCTTTAGATTTTAATACGGTAGATTACATTGATAAATTTCTGAATATTGAACCAGTCTTTCATTCTTGGCATAAACCTCTCTTGGTTTGGGATATTATTATAGTTATATATTGATTAGCTACTATTTTGTTCAGGATTTTTGCATCAATAATTATGAGTGATATGGTTATTTAGATTGCTTTTCCTTCTACTTTTTTTTGTCAGGTTTGTGTGCCAGGGTAATACTGATCCTATAAAATGAGTTGAGAAGTGTTCCCTCCTCTTCTATTTTGTGGGAGAAAGTATTCTGAATTGGTATTATTTCTTCTTTAATAGTTCATAGATTTAGTGAAACTACCTGGGTCTGGAGATTTTTTCAGAAATTATAGATGTATTCAGACTATGTATTTCAAATTGGGTGAATTTTGGTGGTTTGTAGTGTTTGAGAAATTGGTTCACTTTCCAATTACTTCCCTTCTGCTTGGTTTAGTTTTAAGTTTGTTCTTTTTTTAGTTTCTTAAGGTGAAAGTTTAGTTTATTGATTTGAAACTTTTCCTCTTTTCTAATATGAGCATTTAAAAATTTCCCTCTAAGCTCTGCCTTAGCTGCATCACACAATTTTTGATAAGTTGTATTTTCATTTTCATATTGTTTAAAATATTTTCTAATTTATCTTGATATATTTTCTTTCACCTATGGATTATTTAGAAGTGTGTGCAATTACTAATTACTTAGTTATTACTTATCTTAAGAAAGATAATTTTCTTATCTGTTATTGCTTTTTGGTTATTTTCTGGGAATATAATTTGTATAATTTTTCATTCTGTTCAATTTGTTAAGGTTTAATTTATGATCCAGCATTTGATCTATTTTGATGATGGTTTTATGTACACTTGAATATGTTTTCTGCCTTTGTTGAAAAGGTTGTTATAAAAATGTCCATTAGATTCAGCTGGTTGATGGTGATGTTCACCTCTACGTCCTTAGTGATTTATGTCTATTGATTCTATTATTGTGAGAAGGTACTGAATTCTTTGTAATTATAGATTTATTTACCTTTCCATTTTTAAAGTTTACAATTGTGTGCAATTGTGCAATCATTATCATTATCCAATTTCAGAACATTTTCATTAATCCCAAAAGATTATGCCCATTGGCAGGAAATTCCAATTCCTACTCTCAGATACAGACAACAATTAATCAATTTTTTTGTTTCTATATATTTACCTTTTCTAAATGTTTCATTTAAATGGAAATATGATATGTAGTGTTTTGTGTTTGTCTGCCTTTAGTTGCATAATGTTTTTGAGTTTCATCCAAAAAGTGGCATATATCAGTAGCACTTTACTTTCTACTGTTGAATAATTTTCCATTTTATAGATATATGAATCATTTATAAATATATGAATAGGCTGCACTATTTTACATTTCTACCAACCATATATGAAGGCTCCAGTTTTTCCAAATCCTTGCAAATATTTGTTATTGTCTGTCTTTTTTATCTTAACTACATTATCCACTGTGAAGTGGTATTTAATTATGATTTTACTTAGCATGTCCATAATGACTAGTGAGGTTGAGACTCTTTTCATGTGCTTATTAGTCATTTTTATATCTTTAGTGAAATGTCTATACAAATAATTCACTCAATTGTATAATTGAATTGTTTATTTTCTTATTATGAATTGTAGCATTTTTTATATAATCCAGCTATAATAAGCACTTCAATTTTATACTTCTTTTTCAATATTATTATGCCTATTCAGGAATCTTTGTCCTTCTATATTAATTTTAGGATTAGCTTTTCAATGTCTCCAAAGTGCTTGTTGGGATTTTGATAGAGATTGTATTAAATATATAAATCAGTTTGGGGAGAACTGCCATCTTAGTAATACTAATTCACTCTATGAACATGGAATGTTCTTCATTTATATAGATTTTATTTAATTTCACTCAGCAATGGTTTGTGGTATTTAGTGTGTCTTGCACTTCTTTTATTAAATACATTCCCAAATAGTTAACTGTTTTTGATGCTATTGGTAATGGGATTGTTTTCTTAATTTCCTTTACTAATTATTCACTACTAGAATTTAAAAATACAATTGCTTTTAAAAATATATTGATCTCATATCCTGGGACATTCCTGAACATATCTGTTAGATCTAGAAATATTTTTGTGGATTCCCTGGGATTTTTTTTTATTAATTAAAAAAATTAACTAACACAACATTTAGAAATCATTCCATTCTACATATACAATCAGTAATTCTTAATATCATCACATTGATGCATATTCATTGTTTCTTATCGATTTAGAAAAAGAAATTGAAAAACAACAGAAAAAGAAATAAAATAATAATAGAGAGAAAAAAGAAAAAAGAAAAAAAAACTATACCTCAGATGCAGCTTCATTCAGTGTTTTAACATAATTACATTACAATTAGGTAGTATTGTGCTGTCCATTTCTGAGTTTTTGTATCCAGTCTTGTTGCACAGTCTGTATCCCTTCACCTCCAATTAACCATTATCTTACCCTATTTCTATCTCCTGATGGTCTCTGTTACCAATGACATATTCCAAGTTTATTCTCTAATGTCGGTTCACATCAGTGGGACCATACAGTATTTGTCCTTTAGTTTTTGGCTAGTCTCACTCAGCATAATGTTCTCTAGGTCCATCCATGTTATTACATGCTTCATAAGTTTAATCTGTCTTAAAGCTGCATAATATTCCATCGTATGTATATACCACAGTTTGATTAGCCACTCGTCTGTTGATGGACATTTTGGTTGTTTCCATCTCTTTGCAATTGCAAATAATGCTGCTATAAACATTGGTGTGCAAATGTCCATTTGTGTCTTTGCCCTTAAGTCCTCTGAGTAGATACCTAGCAATGGTATTGCTGGGTCATATGGCAATTCTATATTCAGCTTTTTGAGGAACTGCCAAACTGCCTTCCACAGTGGGTGCACCATTTGATATTCCCACCAACAGTGGATAGGTGTGCCTCTTTCTCCACATCCTCTCCAGCACTTGCCAATTTCTGTTTTGTTGATAATGGCCATTCTGGTGGGTGTGAGATGATATCTCATTGTGGTTTTGATTTGCATTTCTCCAATTGACAGGGACATTGAGCATCTCTTCATGTGCCTTTTGGCCATTTGTATTTCCTCTTCTGAGAGGTGTCTGTTCAAGTCTTTTTCCCATTTTGTAATTGGATTGGCTGTCTTTTTGTTGTTGAGTTGAACAATCTCTTTATAAATTCTGGATACTAGACCTTTATCTAATATGTCGTTTCCAAATATTGTCTCCCATTGTGTAGGCTGTCTTTCTACTTTCTTGATGAAATTCTTTGATGCACAAAAGTGTTTAATTTTGAGGAGTTCCCATTTATTTATTTATTTATTCAGTGCTCTTGCTTTAGGTTTAAGGTCCATAAAACCGCCTCCAATTGTAAGATTCATAAGATATCTCCCTACATTTTCCTCTAACTGTTTTATGGTCTTAGACCAAATGTTTAGATCTTTGATCCATTTTGAGTTAACTTTTGTATAGGGTGTGAGATACGGGTCCTCTTTCATTCTTTTGCATATGGATATCCAGTTCTCTAGGCACCATTTATTGAAGAGACTGTTCTGTCCAAGGTGAGTTGGCTTGACTGCATTATCAAAGATCAAATGTCCATAGATGAGAGGGTCTATATCTGAGCACTCTATTCGATTCCATTGGTCGATATATCTATCTTTATGCCAGTACCATGCTCTTTTGACCACTGTGGCTTCATAATATGCCTTAAAGTCTGGCAGTGTGAGACCTCCAGCTTCGTTTTTTTTCCTCAAGATACTTTCAGCAATTTGGGGCACCCTGCCCTTCCAGATAAATTTGCTTATTGGTTTTTCTATTTCTGAAAAATAAGTTGTTGGGATTTTGATTGGTATTGTGTTGAATCTGTAAATCAATTTAGGTAGGATTGACATCTTAACTATATTTAGTCTTCCAATCCATGAACACGGTATGCCCTTCCATCTATTTAGGTCTTCTGTGATTTCTTTTAACAGTTTCTCATAGTTTTCTTTGTATAGGTCTTTTGTCTCTTTAGTTAAATTTATTCCTAAGTATTTTATTCTTTTAGTTGCAATTGTAAATGGAATTCGATTCTTGATTTCCCCCTCAGCTTATTCATTGCTAGTGTATAGAAACACTACAGATTTTTGAATGTTGATCTTCTACCCTGCTACTTTGCTGTGCTCATTTATTAGCTCTAGTAATTTTTCTGTGTATTTTTCTGGGTTTTCGACATATAGTATCATATCATCTGCAAACAGTGATAGTTTTACTTCTTCCTTTCCAATTTTGATGCCTTGTATTTCTTTTTCTTGTCTAATTGCTCTGGCTAGAACCTCTAACACAATGTTGAATAACAGTGGTGATAATGGACATCCTTGTCTTGCTTCTGATCTTAGGGGGAAAGTTTTCCATTTTTCCCCATTGAGGATGATATTAGCTGTGGGTTTTTCATATATTCCCTCTATCATTTTAAGGAGGTTCCCTTGTATTCCTATCCTTTGAAGTGTTTTCAACAGGAAAGGATGTTGAATCTTGTCAAATGCCTTCTCTGCATCAATTGAGATGATCATGTGATTTTTCTGCTTTGATTTGTTGATATGGTGTATTACATTAATTGATTTTCTTATGTCGAACCATCCTTGCATACCTGGGATGAATCTTACTTAGTCATGATGTATAATTGTTTTAATGTGTTGCTGGATTCGATTTGCTAGAATTTTGTTGAGGATTTTTGCATCTATATTCATTAGAGAGATTGGTCTGTAGTTTTCTTTTTTTGTAATATCTTTGCCTGGTTTTGGTATGAGGGTGATGTTGGCTTCGTAGAATGAATTAGGTAGCTTTCCCTCCACTTCAATTTTTTTGAAGAGTTTGAGGAGAGTTGGTACTAATTCTTTCTGGAATGTTTGGTAGAATTCACATGTGAAGCTGTCTGGTCCTGGACTTTTCTTTTTGGGAAGCTTTTTAATGACTGATTCAATTTCTTTACTTGTGATTGGTTTGTTGAGGTCATCTATTTCTTCTTGAGTCAAAGTTGGTTGTTCATGCCTTTCTAGGAACTTGTCCATTTCATCAACATTGTTGTATTTATTAGCGTAAAGTTGTTCATAGTATCCTGTTATTACCTCCTTTATTTCTGTGAAGTCAGTGGTTATGTCTCCTCTTCCATTTCTGATCTTATTTATTTGCGTCCTCTCTCTTCTTCTTTTTGTCAATCTTGCTAAGGGCCCATCAATCTTGTTGATTTTCTCATAGAACCAACCTCTGGTCTTATTGATTTTCTCTATTGTTTTCATGTTCTCAATTTCATTTATTTCTGCTCTAATCTTTGTTATTTCTTTCATTTTGCTTGCTTTGGGGTTAGTTTGCTGTTCTTTCTCCAGTTCTTCCAAGTGGACAGTTAATTCCTGAATTTTTGCCCTTTCTTCTTTTCTGATATAGGCATTTAGGGCAATAAATTTCCCTGTTAGCATTGCCTTTGCTGCATCCCATAGGTTTTGATATGTTGTGTTTTCATTTTCATTTGCTTCAAGATATTTACTAATTTCTCTTGTAATTTCTTCCTTGACCCACTGGTTGTTTAAGAGTGTGTTGTTGATCCTCGACGTATTTGTGAATTTTCTGGCACTCTGCATATTATTGATTTCCAACTTCATTCCTTTATGATCTGAGAAAGTGTTGTGTATGATTTCAATCTTTTTAAATTTGTTAAGACTTGCTTTGTGACCCAGCATATGGTCTATCTTTGAGAATGATTCATGAGCACTTGAGAAAAAGGTGTATCCTGCTGTTGTGGGGTGTAATGTCCTATAAATGTCTGTTAAGTCTAGCTCATTTATTGTAATATTCAAATTCTCTGTTTCTTTATTGATCCACTGTCTAGATGTTCTGTCCATTGATGAGAGTGGGGAATTGAAGTCTCCAACTATTATGGTAGATGTGTCTATTTCCCTTTTCAGTATTTGTAGTGTTTTCCTCATGTATTTTGGGGTATTCTGATTTGGTGCATAAATATTTATGATTGTTATGTTTTCTTGTTTAATTGTTCCTTTTATTAGTAGATAGTATCCTTCTTTGTCTCTTTTAACTGTTTTACATTTGAAGTCTAATTTGTTGGATGTTAGTATAGCTACTCCTGCTCTTTTCTGGTTGTTATTTGCATGAAATATCTTCTCCCAACCTTTCACTTTCAACCTATGTTTATCTTTGGGTCTAAGATGTGTTTCCTGTAGACAGCATATAGAAGGATCCTGTTTTTTAATCCATTCTGCCAGTCTATGTCTTTTGATTGGAGAATTCAGTCCATTAACATTTAGTGTCATTACTGTTTGGGTAATACTTTCCTCTACCATTTTGCCTTTTGTATTATATATATCATATCTAATTTTCCTTCTTTCTACACTCTTCTCCACATCTCTCTCTTCTGTCTTTTCGTATCTGACTCTAGTGCTCCCTTTAGTATTTCTTGCAGAGCTGGTCTCGGTCACAAATTCTCTCAGTGACTTTTTGTCTGAAAATGTTTTAATTTCATCCTCATTTTTGAAGGACAAATTTGCTGGATATAGAATTCCTGGTTGGCAGTTTTTCTATTTTAGTAATTTAAATATATCATCGCACTGTCTTCTTGCTTCCATGGTTTCTGCTGAAAAATCTACACATAGTCTTATTGGGTTTCCCTTGTATGTGATGGATTGTTTTTCTCTTGCTGCTTTCAAGATCCTCTCTTTCTCTTTGACCTCTGACATTCTAACTAGTAATTGTCTTGGAGAATGCCTATTTGTATCTATTCTCTTTGGGGTGCGCTGCAGTTCTTGGATCTCTAATTTTAGGTCTTTCATAAGAGTTGGGAAATTTTCAGTGATAATTTCTTCGATTAGTTTTTCTCCTCCTTTTCCCTTCCCTTCTCCTTCTGGAATACCCACAACATGTATATTTGTGCGCTTCATATTATCATTCAATTCCCTGAGCCCGTGCTCAAATTTTTCCATTCTTTTCCCTATAGTTTCTGTTTCTGTTTGGATTTCAAATGTTCCATCCTCCAGTTCACTAATTCTAACCTCTATCTCTTGAAATCTACCATTGTAGGTTTCCATTGTTTTTCTCATCTCTTTACTGTATCTTTCATTCCCATAAGTTCTGAGATTTGTTTTTTCAGACTTTCCATTTCTTCTTTTTGTTCATCCTTTGCCTTCTTCATGTCCTTCCTCAATTTATTGATTTGGTTTTTGAAGAGGTTTTCCATTTCTGTTCGTGTATTCAGAGTTAGTTGTCTCAGCTCCTGTATCTCATTTAAACTATTGGTTTGTTCCTTTGACTGGGCCATATCTTCAGTTTTCCTGATGTGATTTGTTATTTTTTACTGGTGTCTGGACATTTAATCAGATTTCCCTGAGTATCAGACCCAGCAGGTTTAAAGATTTTCCTGTGAAGTCTCTGGGCTCTGTTTTTTTTTATCCTGCCCAGTATGTGGTGCTTGTCTGTCTGCGGGTCCCACCAGCAAAAGATGTTGTGGCTCTTTTATTAATGCCACTATTGGTGTTTGGTTGGACCCAGTCCCTGCCACTGTCGGAAACTCCCTTCTCTCCCTCTGGGCAGCCACCTGTGTGGGAGGGGCGCCAGCCGCCGACCGCCCTGGCCTGGGGAACTTGCCGATCCAAGACTCACCGCCGGACCGGGAAGCTGCCTGTGGGTGAGTGGTGTCAGTCGCTGGCTGCCACGGCTTGGGGAACTCGCTGATCTGAGACTTGCTGCCATACCGGGAAGCTGCCTGTGGGGGAGGGGCTCCGGTCGCCAGCCGCCGCAGCTTGGGGAACCTGCTGATCCGAGACTCATAGCTGGTCCGAGAAGCCGCCCGTGAAAGAGAGGCGCCGGCCGCCGGCCACCATGGTTTGGGAAACTTGCCTCTCCGATACTCTCAACCGGTCTGGGAAGGAGGGAGGGAAGGGTGCTGGCTGCCAGCCGCCACAGCCCGGGGAAACGCGGGCTGCTCGGGAAGCTCACTGCAGCAGAGTCTCGCAGCCAGTCCAGCCAGTCCAGACTGGGGTACACTGTGTGTCCGGTCCCTGCCATGGCCCAGTGAGCTGTTCTGCACTGTTTCTGGTCACCTAGTCGTTGCTCTGGAGGAGGAACTAAGACACGCATACCTTACTAAGCTGCCATCTTGGCCCCACCTCCCTGTGATTTTTTAAATAAAGATCATATTGTCCTGGAATATAGTTGGTTTTACTTCTCTTCTGTTCTGGATACTTTGTCTTTCTTTTTCTTGCAGAACCTCCAGTGGAAAACAGAATAATAGTAGTGAGAGTGGACATTCCTGTCTGGTTCCTGATCTTTGATGGAAGGAGGGAGAGAAATATTGAGTCTTTCACCATAAAGTATGATGTTAGCTATAGGCCTTTCAATTATGCCCTTTGCCAGGTTGCAGAAGTTTTTTTTATCATGAAAGGGGATTGGAATTTTTCAAATACTTTTTCTTGCATCCATTAAGGTGGACATGAAGATTTTATCCTTTATTCTAATAATATTTTGCATTACATTAATTGATTTTCCAATGTTAAACAATGCCTGCATTCCTGGGAAGAATCCCATTTAGTCATGATGTACAATACTTTATGGTTTGGTTGAATCATTTGCAAATAATTTTTTGAGAAGTTTTATGTCTTTATTTGCAAGGAATATTGCCCTTTAGATTTTTTTTTAAGATTTCTTTTTAAAAAATTCTCTATCTGGATTTGGTATCAGGGTAGTACTCACCTCTTGAGATTTGGGATGTGTTCCCTCATCCTATATTTTTGAAAGAGTTAGTGAAATCGAAATTATTTTTTTCTTTAATATTTGAGAAAATTAACCAGTGACACTATTTCAGTCTGGGATTTTCTTTATGGGAAGATTTTAAACTACTAATTCAATTTCTTTTTGTATTATGGATCTATACAGATTCTTCTTGAGTGAAGTTTCTATAATTTGTGTCATCCTAAGAATTTGTACATTTCATCTAAATTGTCAAATTTGTTGCCACAAAATTCTTCATAGCATTTCTATAAGATGGACAGTGATGTCCTCATTTTCCTTCCTTATTTGGTAATTTTTGTCTTCTCCTTTTTTCCCTTGGTAAACCTAGTTAAAGGTTTGTCAGTTTTGTTTATCTTTTCAAAGAACCAACTTTTGGTTTAATTTTTTCTATTTTTTTATTTCATCGGTTTCTCATCATATATTTATTCCTCCTTTTGTTAGCTTTTAATTTAATTTACTCCTCTTTTCCTTTTTTTTGAGGTGAAAGCTTAGGCTGTTAATGTGAGATTTTCTTCATTTAACTGTTATAACTTTCCTTTTTTTTTTGCATGAGCAGGCTCCAAGAATCAAACCTGGTCTCTGGCATGGCAGGTGAGAACTCTGCCATTGAGCCACTGTTGCACCACCCTAACTTTCCTTTTAACCACTGTTAAAGCAGTGTCTAAAAATTTTTGATACACTATGTTTTAATTTTTTTTTTTGCATGTCCTGGAACTGGGAATCAGACCAGGTCTCCAGCATGGTAGGCAAGAGCTCTGCCTGCTGAGCCACCATGGCCTGCCCTCATTTTAATTTAAGTCTGAATATTTTATAATAACAATTGTGATTTCTTCTTTGTCTCATGGCTTATTTATAAATATGTTATCTAATTTAGAAATATTTGGTTCCATAGCTAAGAAACAAAAGAGAAACTAAAGAGATGATGACAATTAAATGCAATACATAATCCTTGACTGCCTCTAGTAATGGAGCAGAAAATATCCCAAATTTCCTCCTGTTTTTAATTTTTAATAATTTTAGTTTGGTTGGAGAACTTATATTGTATTATTTCAATACTTTAAGATTTATTAAGAGTAATTTATGGCCTAGCATATGGCCCATCTGTAAGCATGTTCCATGTACACTTTAATTTGTTTTCTTTCTTTTGGCATGGGCAAGCTCTGGGAATTGAACCCAGGTGTTCAATTCCCAGAATTCTGCCACTGAGCCACCATTGCACCACCCCCATGTACACCTTAAAAAAATGCACTTACTCTTTTTGTTGGGTGGAATATTTTGTATATGACAGCTTATTTTTGTTTTTTGTTTGTTTTTGGTATGTATTTTTCTTTTTTAAATGTTATTTTCTTCTTTTTCAGATGACAGTTTCATTAAGTTGATTGACAGTATTCAAATCTATGTCCTTGATGATTTTCTGTCCAATTGTTCTATTAAAGTAGTATTGTTTAATTGCCCATCTCTCTAACTTATTTGTTTTTTTATTAATTTTAAACTTAAAAAAAAATTTACAAGAAAGAAACACAAACATTCTTAATATATGATCATTCCGTTCTACATATATAATCAGTAATTCACAATATCATCCCATAGTGCATATTCATTATCATGATCATTTCTTATAACATATGCATCAATTCAGAAAAAGAAATAAAAAGACAACAGAAAAATAAAATGAAAACAGAAAAAAATATATACATACCATACCCCTTACCCCTCCCTTTCATTAATCACTAGCATTTCAAGCTAAATTTATTTTAACATTTGTTCTCCCTATTATTTATTTTTATTCCATATGTTCTACACATCTGTTGACAAGGTAGATAAAAGGAGCATCAGACACAAGGTTTTCACAATCACACAGTCACATTGTGAAAGCTATATCATTATACAATCATCATCAAGAAACACAGCTACTGGAACACAGCACTACATGTTCAGGCAGTTCCCTCCAGCCTCTCCATTACATCTTGGATAACAAGGTTATATCTACTTAATGTGTAAGAATAACCTCCAGGATAACCTCTCGACTCTGTTTGAAATCTCTCAGCCATTGACACTTCATCTCATTTCACTCTTCCCCCTTTTGGTCAAGAAGGTTTTCTCAATCCCTTGATGCTGGGTTTCAGCTCATTCTAGGGTTTTTCCCAATCCCTTGATGCTGAGTCTCAGCTCATTCTAGGACTTCTATCCCACGTTGCTAGGAAGGTCCACACCCCTGGGAATTGTGTCCCACGTAGACAAGGGGAAAGTGGTGAGTTTGCTTGTTGTGTTGGCTGGAGAGAGAGGACACATCTGAGCAACAAAAGAAGTTCTCTTGGGGGTGACTCTTAGGCCTAACTTTAAGAAGGCTTGGCCTACCCTTTGTGGAGTTAACTTTCATATGAACAAACCCCAAAACTGGGAGCTCAGCCTATAGCTTTGGTTGTCCACACTGCTTGTGAGAATATCAAGGATTCAAATTGGGGAGGTTAAATTTTCCCCCGTTCTCGCCATTCCCCAAAGGGGGCTTGCAAATACTTTTCCACTCACTGATCAAATCACTCTGGTATTCATCGGGGCATCATTCTGGCCAAACCAACGAAATCTCACATCTGGGACTTCCAGGTCAAAATGGTGGCTTAACAATGTGTGCGTTTTAGTTCATCCTCCAGAACAACTACTAAATAACCAGAAACAATACAGGACAGCTCCTGGGGCGACGTCAGTGACCAGACACACAGCATGCCCCAGTCTGGACCAGCTGGACTGGCTGCGAGCACCCCCCCCAAACTGTGAGTTCCCAAAGCTGCGGTGGCCAGTGTCCCTCCCCCACAGGCCACTTCCCAGAGGGGAAAGGAAAGGACTTTACCAGCAGCAGGGACTGGGCACAATCAAACACCAATTGTGGAACTAATTAACAAATTCTGACTACTAAAAATAAGCCCCCAGCTTAGGTAAACCTGATCAAAGCAGAGGTTGCTCATTTTTGCCCTGGTGCCAAGGGGGCAGGACTGACAGAAAAAGAGGGAAAAAAAAGAAGGAAACAGAGGTTTTTGTGGCTGTGTATCTACAAAGGCTTGACTGCCTCTGGATACAGCAGCAGGACTTTTCAGGTTGCAACTGCCCCAGGCATAGGCAGAAGTGAACACTTTTGGGGGCTTGTCTGGAGCCTGGGTCTTCCCCAGGGGAGGGGTGAAGCACACCTCAGGTGGACTCCCTCCCTCAAGGAATTCAGACACCAGGTCTTGGTAATTTGAAGCCATTAAAACCAACCTACAACCTCTTCTCTGTCTCCACCAAGCCCCCAGCAGGGAGAGTCTTCCAAAGTTAAAGGTACTGCATCATCTTATGCTGCTGGGACCTGCAGTCAGACAAACACCACACACGGGGCAGGATAAGAAAAACAAAGTCCAGAGACTTCACAGGAAAGTCTTTCAAACTGCTGGGTCTCACCCTCAGGGAAAACCGATGCAGGTGACTCTTTCCTCCTGATAGGAGGCCAGTTTGGCCTGGGAAAATCTGGCTGGAGTCTATAATATCTAAGTAAGACCCTCCTAAGTGTGTGTGGGGAAAAGGCACCACACAAGCAAGGCAAGAAACAAGAAAACAAGAACTGAAAATTTCTCCTCTGTTAAACAAAACTTAAGCTAAAGGTCCAGATAAAGCTGAATGGAATGTCAAAGAACAGATAGACAACAAATTCATCCAGCAAGAAAACCCTAGATAAAAGAAGTGAAAGCAATTTCCAGAATAAACTAATTAAGGTAATTAAATGCCTAGATGCTAGCAAAAAATAACAAATCACACTAGGAAAATTGAAGATATGGCCCAGCCAAAGGAACAAACCAACAATTCAAATGAGATACAGGAGCTGAAACAATTAATTCAGAATGTACAAACAGACATGGAAAACCTCATCAAAAACCAAATCAATGAATTGAGGGAGAATATAAAGAAGGCAAGGAAAGAACAAAAAGAGGAAATTGAAAGTCTGAAAAAACAAATCACAGAACTTATGGGAATGAAAAGCACAGTAGAAACGATGAAAAAAACAATGGAAACCTACAAGGGTAGATTTCAAGAGACAGAACATGGGATTTCAAAACTGGAGGACGGAACATCTGAAATCTGAGAAGAAACAGAAACTATAGGGGAAAAAATGGAAAAATATGACCAGGGACTCAGGGAATTGAAAGACAATATGAAGCTCCTGAATATACGTGTTGTGGGTGTCCCAGAAGGAGAAGAAAAGGGAAAAGGAGGAGAAAAACTAATGGAGGAAATTATCACTGAAAATTTCCCAACTCTTATGAAAGACTTAAAATTACAGATCCAAGCAGCGCAGCATACCCCAAAGAGAACAGATCCAAATAGATATACTCCAAGACATTTAATAATCAGAATATCAGAGGTCAGAGAGAAAGAGAGGATCTTGAAAGCAGCAAGAGAAAAGCAATCCATCACATACAAGGGAAGCCCAATAAGACTATGTGCAGATCTCTCAGCAGAAACCATGGAGGCGAGAAGACAGTGGGATAATATATTTAAATTATTAAAAGAGAAAAACTGCCAACCAAGAATTCTATATCCAGCAAAACTGTCCTTCAAAAATGAGGGAGAAATTAAAACATTTTCAGACAAAAAATCACTGAGAGAATTTGTGACCAAGAGACCAGCTCTGCAAGAAATACTAAAGGGAACACTAGAGACAGATACGAAGACAGAAGGGGGAGGTGTGGAGAAGAGTGTAGAAAGGAAGACTATGAGTAAAGGTAAAAAGAAGGAAAATTAGATATGCATATAAAATCCAGAAGGCAAAATAGTAGAAGAAAGTACTACCCATGCAGTAATAACACTAAATGTTAATGGATTAAACTCTCCAATCAAAAGACATAGTCTGGCAGAATGGATTAAAAAACAGGACCCATCTATATGCTGTCTCTACTCAAAAGACACGAGGTCAAGGACACAAATGGATATTTACACACCAATGTTTATAGCAGCATTATTAATAATTAACAAGAGATGGAAACAGCCAAAATGTCCATCAACAGACAGTTGGCTAAACAAACTGTGACATTTACATAAGATGGAATATTATGCAGCTGTAATACAAAATAAAGTTATGAAGTATGTAACAACATGAATGGACCTTAAGGACATTATGCTGAGTGTGATTAGCCAGAAATGAAAGGACAAATACTGTATGGTCTCCCTGATATGAACTGACATTAGTGAATAAACTTGGAATATTTCCTTGGTAACAGAGACCATCAGGAGATAGAAATAGGGTGAGGTATTGGGTAATTGGAGCTGAAGGGATACAGATTGTGCAACAGGACTGAATATAAAAACTCAAAAATGGACAGCACAATACTACCTAACTGTAATATAATTATGTTAAAACACTGAATGCAGCTTTGTTTAAAAATCGCATCCTAGGGTGGTGTGTCATTGGCTCAGCCAGCTGAATTCTAGCCTGCCATGCCTGAGACAGGGGTTCAATTCCTGAAAAATCACATCCTAAAGTTGCCATAGCAAAAGAAAAAAAATTTTCTAGGATCCCAAAGTTACCAGAATGGATTAGGTCTCCATTCCTGGTGATTTTCAGGTTAGAGTTTCAATCTTACAACACTGAGTGTGATGAGATTATAATTTTTAGTATGAGATACAAGCTGGCATGGTCTTCAGTGAGAACTTGCCCCACAATCTATCTTTGACCCAGATATAATTTAATAGAAATAAAAAAGAATACAAAAGTAAATGTAGTAGGTGAAGGACAGCTACAACTGTTACTCATTATGGAAATGGCTAAACATACCTTACCGAAAGGTTCTTACAGAACCATCTCTCATTAATATGTAATTTTAAATATCTTTACATTGTAAATGTCATTTCATTCTTACTATATTTTGATGTATTAAATGTGGTGATGAACACACACACAAAAAAACAATCTCACATCTTACCCAAGGTTCCAAGTACTTTTGTTTTTCAACAAACTATCTATATACATCATATTAGGAAATGCACTAGTCAAAATATAAATTTTGTAACAAAGAAACATTTTTTGCTTTAGTCTCACACATAAGTTGAAATTTTATAATTACCATCTGTTTTCAGCACCCTGCAGTAATGACATTCCTTTGTTCTTCCTCATGCAAAAACATTAAAAAAATTTTTACATTTAGTCACTATCATTATACACTCTAGGCATTCCTAGATTATACCATCTCAATCTTTATAATCTATCTTTCTTTGTGATTTCATTTATGCACCCAGCCCTCCTCCCTCTATCATTCTCATATTCAGCTTCATTAAGTGTTTTAACATAATTGTATTACAGTTAGGTAGTATTGTGCTGTTCCTTTCTGAGTTTTTACATTCAGTCCTATTGCACAATCTGTATCCCTTCAGCTCCAATTACCCAATATCTTACCCTATTTTTATCTCCTGATGGTCTCTGTTATTAATGAAATATTCCAAGTTTATTCACTAATGTCAGTTCATATCAGTGAGACCATACAGTATTTGTCCTTCTGTTTTTGGTTAATCTCACTCAGCATAATGTCCTTAAGTCCATCCATGCTGTTACATACTTCATAACTTTATTCTGTCTTACAGCTGCATAATATTTCATAATATGTATATGCCACAGTTTGTTTAGCCACCCATCTGTTTATGGGCATTTTGACTGTTTCCATCTCTTGGTAATTGTAAATAATGCTGCTATAAACATTGGTGTGCAAATGTCGGTTTGTCCTTGCCCTTATGTCCTTTGAGTAGAAACAGCATATAGATCGGTCCTGTTTTTTAATCCATTCTGCCAGTTTATGTCTTTTGATTGGGGAGTTTAATCCATTAACATTTAGTGTTATTACTGCATGGGTAGTACTTTCTTCTGCCATTTTGCCTTTTGGATTTATATGTCATATCTAATTTTCCTTCTTTTTACCTTTACTCATAGTCTTCATTTCTACACTCTACTCCGCACCTCTCTCTTCTGTCCTTTTGTATCTGGCTCTAGTGCTCCCTTTAGTATTTCTTGCAGAGCTGGTCTCTTGGTCAGAAATTCTCTCAGTGATTTTTTGTCTGCAAATGCTTTAATTTCTCCCTCATTTTTGAAGGACAATTTTGCTGGATATAAAATTCTTGGTTGGCAGTTTTTCTCTTTTAGTAATTTAAATATATCATCCCACTGTCTTCTCGCCTCCATGGTTTCTGCCGAGAGATCTATGCATAGTTTTATTGGGCTTCCCTTGTATGTGATGGATTGCTTTTCTCTTGCTGCATTCAGGATTCTCTCTTTCTCTTTGACCTCTGACATTCTGATTAGTAAATGTCTTGGAGTATGTCTATTTGGATCTATTCTCTTTGAGGTACGCTGCAGTTCTTGAATCTGTAATTTTAAGTCTTTCATAAGAGTTGGGAAATTTTCAGTGATATTTCCTCCATTAGTTTTTCTCCTCCTTTTCCCTTTTCTTCTCCTTCTGGGACACCCACAACATGTATATTCATGTGCTTCATATTGTCATTCAATTCCCTGAGTCCCTGGTCATATTTTTCCATTTTTTCCCTGTATTTTCTTTTTCTTATTGGATTTCAGATGTTCCATGCTCCAGTTCACTATCCTATGTTCTGCCTCTCGAAATCTACCATTGTAGGTTTCCATTGTTTTTTTCATCTCTTCTACCATGCCTTTCATTCCCATAAGTTCTCTGATTTTTTTCAGACTTTTGATTTATTCTTTTTGTTCATTCCTTGCTTTCTTTATATCCTCTCTCAATTCATTGATTTGGTTTTTGATGAGGTTTTCCATATCTGTTCATATATTCTAAATTAATTGTTTCAGCTCCTGTATCTCATTTGAATTGTTGGTTTGTTCCTTTGAGTGGGCCATATCTTCAATTTTCCTAGTGTGATTTGTTATTTTTTGCTGGCATCTTGGCATTTAATTACCTTAATTAGTTTATTCTGGAAATTGCTTTCACTTCTTTTACCTAGGGTTTTCTTACTGGATGAATTTGTTGTCTATCTGTTCTTTGACATTCAGTTCAGCTTTTTCTGGACCTCTAGCTAAGGTTTTGTTTAACAGAGGAGAATTTTTCAGTTCTTGATTTCTCATTTCTTACCCTGCTTGTATAGTGCCTTTCCCCGCCACCACCCTTATGATGGTCTACTTAGGTATTATAGACCCCAGCCAAATTTTCCCAGACCAAACTGGCCTCTTCTCAGGAGGAAAGAGTCACCTGCATTGGTTTTCCTTGAGGGTGAGACCCAGCAGGTTGAAAGACTTTCCTGTGAAGTCTCTGGACTCTGTTTTTCTTTTCCTGCCCAGTATGTAGTACTTTTGTGCCTGCAGGTCCCACCAGAATAAGATGATGTTGTACCTTTAACTTTGGCAGACTCTCCCTGCTGGGGACATGGTGGAGACAGAGAAGAGGTTGTAGGTTGGTTTTAATGGCTTCAAATTACCAAGCCCTTGGGTCTGAATTCCTTGAGGGAGGGATTCCAACTGAGTTGGGCTTCACCCCTCCCCTGGGGAAGGCCCAGGCTCCAGACAAGCCCTCACACGAGCTTGTTTCTGCCTTTGCCTGGGGCAGTTGCAGCGTGAGAAGTCCTGCTGCTGTATCCAAAGGCAGTCAAGCCTCTGTAGAAACACAGCCAAAAAACCTTCTGTTTATTTTTTTTTCTTTTTCCATTAGCCCTGCCCCCTTGGCACTGGGGCAATAATGAACAACCTCCACTTTGACCAGGTTCATCTGAGCTGGGGGCATATTTTTAGTAGTCAGAATTTGTTAATTAATTCCACAATTGGCATTTGGTTGGATTCAGCCCCTGCTGCTGGTAAAGTCTCTTTCCTTTTCCCTCTGGGAAGTAGCCTGTTGGGGAGGGGCACCAGCCGCCACAGCTTGGGGAACTCACGGTTCTGGCGGGGCTTGCAGCCGGTTCAGCTGGTCCAGACTGGGGTATGCTATGTGTCCGGTCACTGACATGGCCCCAGGAGCAGTTCTGTTTATGGTTATTTAGTAGTTGTTCTGGAGGACAAGCTAAAATGCGCAAATTGCTAAGCCGCCATCTTGGCCCGGAAGTCTCTCTAACTTTTTTTTACTTAAACGTTTTTATTTGAAATAATTTCAAGCTTACAGGACAGTAGCAAAAACAATACAACCCCCTTGTAGAACCTCTAACAACCTCCTGCCCAGATGCCAGATCCACCAGTTTTAACATTTTGCAACATTTTCTTTATCATTATCCATATATACATATACATATACATGTCTCTCTCATCTATCTAATCTAACTGTCTCTTTACATTTGTCTATAAACATTTGAGAGTAGGTTGTAGACAGCATGCTCCTTGAACACATAATACTCCCATGTACATTTTTTAAGAACAAGGACATTCACCTACACAACCATTTTCAGTATAATTATCAAATTGAGAACTTTAATATTGTATAAAGCTTACAGTCTACATTCCAAGTTTTTCACATGTACCAATAATGTCCTTTGGGGCCTTTTCTCCTCCATTACTAGAGGCAACCCAGGATCATGTATTGTATTTAATTCTCATTGTCTCTTTAGTTCCTCTTTTGTTTCTTTGTTATTTTACAATATTTACACAAATAACTTTTCCCTTCACAACCTCTCCCAAGCACATCATTCAGTGGGATTAATTACATTCACAGTGTTGTGATACCTTCACCATGCCATTACCAGAACTTTCCCATCACTCCAGACAGAAACCCTATGCTCATTAGGCATTAACTCTCAATTCCCTTTCCCATCTGTCCCCCACCCCCGGGAATGTTTATTCTATTTTCTCTTTTAGTTTACATATTCTAGCTATTTCATATACATGGAATTATAAAGTATCTGTCCCTTTTGTCTGACTTATTTCACTCAACATAACATCTTCAGTGTTCATCCATGTGTGACATGTATCAGAACTGCATTTGTTTGGTTGGTTTTTTTCTTTTCAGTACACGTGCCTGGAATTGAACTCGGGTCTCCCACAGGCAAGCATTCTACCACTGATCTACCTGTGCACCCTTCATTTTTTTTTTTTGTATGGGCAAGCACCAGGAATCAAACCTGGGTCTCAGGCATCGTTCACTTGTTTTTAAATTTGAGTCATATTACATTGTATGCATGTACCACATCTTGTTTGTAAATTCATCTGCTGATGGATAATTGGGTTACTTCTATCTTTTGGATATTATGAATAATGCTGCTATGAAAATTGGTGTAAAGTATCTTTCTGAGTTTCTTTGTTCAATTCCCTCAGGCATATACCTAGAAGTGGGATTGCTGGGTCATATTCAGTTCTATGTTTAAAATTTGAAGGAACCACCAAACTGTTTTCACAGGGGCTATACCAGTTTACATTGTACCAGCAGTGATTAGCTCTCCTATTTCTCTACACTTTTGTCAACACTCACTATTTTTTGATTTTTGAATAGTAGCCATTCTATTGCATGTGAAATACCATCTCATTATGGTTTTGATTAGCATTTCCTGAATGGTTATTAATGATGAGCACCTTTCCATGCTCTTATTGTCTATTTGTATATATTCTTTGGTTGTCTTTTTGTTGTTGAGTTTTAGAAGTTCCTTATATATTCTAGATACAAAACGCTTATCAGATATGTGATTTCCAGATATTTACTCCCATTTGGTAGGTTGTATTTTCATATTTTTGATAATGTCCTTGGATGCACATAAGTTTTTAATTTTGATGAAGTCCAATTTATATAATGTTTGCTTTGATGCTTGTGCTTTTGGAGTAAATCTAAGTATCTATTGCCTAAAACAAGGTCCTTCGGTTATTTCCTTACATTTTCCTCTAAGACTTTTATGGCTTTAGCTCTTATATTTAGATGTTGATCTATTTTGAGTTAATATTTGTATATGGTTTGATGTACAGGTCCACTTTCATTCATTTGTATGTGGATATCCGTTTTTCCAGCACAATTCATTGAAGAGATGGTTCTTTACCCATTGAGTGGACTTTGCTCCCTTGTCAAAACTCAATTGGCTGTAGATGTGTGGGTTTATTTCTGCACTCTCACTTCTATTCCAATTGGTCTATACATCTGCCCTTGGGCTGATATTGCACTGTTTTGATTACAGTAGCTTCTTAATAGGTTTTGAAATTGGAATGTGTGAGTATTCCAACTTTGTTCTCCTTTTCAAGATAGTTTTGGCTGTTCAGGATCAATTGCCCTTACATATGAATTTGATGATTAGCTTCTCCATTTACACAAAAAAGGCTTTTGGAATCTTGATTGGGATTGTGTTAAAACTGCAAATTTCTTTGGGTGGTATTGACATCTTAATGAAATTAAGTCTTCCAACACATGAGCATGGCATTTCTTTCTACTTACTTAGGCTTCCTTTAATTTCATTCAGTAATGATTTGTAATTTTCTATGTACAAGCTGTTTACTTCCTTGGTTAAAATAATTCTCAGATATTTCATTCTTTTACTTGCAATTGTAAATGCAATCGTTTTCTTGATTTCATTTTTGCATTGTTTCTTGTTGATGTTTTGTATATTTCTACTGAGTTTTTTATATTGATCTTCTACCCTGCCATTTTGCTGAATTCATTCATTAGCTCAAACAATTTTCTTTTATTTTCTTCCAGATTTTCCCTATATATGATAATACCAACTGTGAATAGGGATTATTTTACTTCTTCTTTTCTAATTTGCATGCCATTTACTTCATTTTCTTGCCTAATTGCTCTGGCTAGCACCTCCAACACTATGTTAATGCAATGATGATAGTGGGCATCCTTGTCTTGTTCCTGATCTTATGGTGAAAGCATTCAATCTTTTACTATAGCATATGTTGTTAGCCATGGGTTTTTCATATATGCCCATTATCATGTTGAGGAAGTTGCCTTCCACTCCTATTTTTATGAGTGTTTTTATCAAAGAAAGGATATTGGTTTTTTTTTCAAATACCTTTTTGCATAAATTGAGATGATCATGTGTTTTTTTTCTTTCATTCTGTTGGTGTGGTATATTACATTGATTTTCTTATGTTGAACCACCTTTGCACTACTGGAATAAATCCTATGTGCTCATGGTGTATAAACCTTTTCATGTGCTGTTGGATTTGATTTCTAGCATTTTTTTGAGGAGTTTTGCATCTGTATGAGAAAGTATATTCATCTTTTCTTGTGTTATATTTATTTGGCTTTTGTGTTTGTGTGATGCTGGCCTCCTAGAAGAAACAAGGAAGACTTCTCTTCTCTAAAATTTTTAAAAATAGTTTGAGAAAAATTAGTATTGATTCTTGGAATGTTTGGTAAAATTCACAAGTGAAATTTTTTTACCTGGGTTTTCCTTTAATGGGAATTTGGGAGATTATTGATTATTAATTCAATCTCTTTATTAGAAATTTTTGCATTTCTTCTAGGTTATCTAATTTGTTGGCATGCAGTTCTTTCATAGTCCTTTTTATTTCTGTGGAATCAGTAGTAATAGTCCATCATTTCACTTATGATTTCAGTTATTTACATCCTCTTTTTTCCTTTTTTACTCTAGTTAAAGGGTTCTCAATTTTATTGAACTTTTTAGAAAAACAAATTTAGGTTTCATTTAAAATCTCTAGTATTTTCCTCTTCTTTATATTATTTACTTTGTGCTACTCTTCAATATTTCCTTATTTCTTTCCACTTTGGGTTGTGTTTGCTTTATTTTCTAGTTCCTTTAGGTGTGAGGATAGATCACTGATTTGAAATGTTTGTTCTTTTATAAAATTAATTTTTTAATACAAAAGATGTAGGTTTACAGAAAAATCGAGCAAAAAAATCAGAGTTCCCATATCCCCTGCTGAAACTCGCTGTTATATCTATTGTTAACTCTTTGTGTTAGTATGGTATTTTTGCTACAATTGATAAAACAATATTATTATGGCTATATGACTATTTATAGTCCATCATTTATGTGAGGGTTGACTATTTGTGTTAACCAGTCCTGTCATGGTCAGGTTCATGTGTCAACTTGGCCAAGTGGTGGTACCTGTTTGTCTGGTTGGGCAAGTGCTGGCCCATCTGTTGTGATGAGGACATATCATAGAATTAAATCATGTTCATGTCAGTTGCATCCACAGCTGATTCCATTTGTAATCAGCCAGAGAGGAGTGTCTTCTGCAATGAGTGATACTAAATCTAATCACTGGAAGCCTTTTAAGGAGGTTTCAGAAGAGACAGGCTCTCTTCCTGCTTCGGCTGGTAAGCCTCTCCTGTGGAGTTCATCCAGACCCTCCATTGGAATCATCGGCTTCACAGCCTGCCCTGCAGATTTTGGACTCTGTGTTCCCACAGTCACATGAGACACTTTTATAAATTTTGTATTTGCGAGTGTTCCCTTTTGATTCTGTTTCTCTAGAGAACCTTAACTAATACAAGTCCTATGATTTCTTTTTAGTCCTATGGTTTTTGAAACATTTCAATGGTAGTAACAAATATGCAACCTACAATTTCCCCTTTTAACCACATTCAAATATGTAATTCAGTGGTGTTAATTACATTTGCAGTGTGTTACCATCACCACTATCCATTGCCAAACTATTCAATACTCTAAACAGAATAGTTTCTGTTTCAATTAAACATTAACTCCCAATTCCCAGCCCCTCCCTGACCCCTGGTAACCTGTATTCTAGTTTCTGACTCTGAATTTACTTATTCCAACGATTTCATATAAGTCATATCATACAATATTTGTCTTTTTATGTCTGACATTTACTCAACATGATGTCATCAAGGCTCATCCATATTGTTGCATGTATTAGAACATCATTACTTTTAACAGCTGAATACAATTTCACTGTATGTATATATATACACATTTTGTTTATCCATGGACACTTAGGTTGCTTCTATCTTTTGGCAATTGTGAATAATGCCACTATGAACAATAGTGTGCAGATATCTGTTTGATGTCCTGCTTACTATTCATTTGGGTTTATGCGTAGATGTGGGATTCCTGAGTCGTATGGTAATTCTATACTTAACTTTCTCAGGAACCACCAAACTGTTTTCCACAGGAGCCTCACTATTTTATAGTCCCACCAACAATGAACAAATGTTCCTATGTCTCCACATCCTCTCCAAAACTTGTAATTTTCCATTTATTTAATAGTAGCCATTCTTGTGTGTTGTAGTTTTGAATTTGGTTTCTCTTTTTTTTTCTCAGCAGGATAAAAAGATTTATTGCCATTCCAGGCTTCAAATGAGCCCAGACCAGGGAGTGGCCCATGGTTCAGGACATAGCTGAAAGTTGTCATGGGATAATGGAACAAGTGAGAAAAACCTAGACATTCTGACATCCTAGTGCCACATTATTTTCCCTGGAGAGAGACTGAGACCTTGAGGCAACCCAGCTGCTTCCCACCACTGCTCAGGATGCCCTGGATATGGTAGTTCCCTGAGGTGAGCCAGCTGGGCATCTCCAGGTCAGGCATGGTGAAATCACTCTTGGGTAGTGAGTAGGTGCCGTCTTTGAAAGGACAGTGGCAGGGGAGCCCATAGGTATGCAGGGGCTCTGGGCAGGCCTACCCATGTGTGTGTATTTGTTGTGACAATGTCAAGCACGTTGCAGAAATTGTCATCGGTACAGCTGCCGATCTGGTCCAGGCATGGGATCTTGACCCAGATGCCAGCCACCTCCTTTTCCAGGGTTAATTCCACATACTGAGGAGGATTGAGGGGGATGCTGGACTTGACTTCAGCACTCACAGTCAAATTCCCAGGAATGGCAACAGGGTCAAGTTCCAGAGTCAGGCATTTGACTATTGCAGGGTCTTTTCCTTCATCACAATTATCCCAGGAAAAGCTACTGAACAGCTTCCGCAGGACTTGGGCAGGTGCTGCAGGGTCAACGAGAAGCAAGCTCAGGGTGATCAGGAGCCGAACCTGCACTGGGGGATTCATTGCGAACGGAGGGTTGGGCAGGGTTAACTACAATTCCTTTGCAGTGGCAGCCTGATTTTTCTTGATGGCTAATGATGCTGAACATTTTTCATGTGCTTATTGGCCATTTGTATATCTTTTTTGAGAAATTCTATTCAAGCCTTTTGCCCATTTAAAAATTGTGTTATTTGTCCTTTTGTTGTTGAATTGTAGAGTTTTATTATATATTTTAGATATTAAACCCTTATTGAATATGTGATTTCCAAATAGTTCTTCCGTGTCTATAGGTTGTCTTTTTAAATTCATGACACAGTCCTTTGATGCACAAAAGTTTTTTTTTTATTTTTATGAAGTCCCACTTTTCTTTTTTTTTTTTCTTTTGTTGCTTGTGCTTTCAATGTCAAGTCCAAGAAACCATTGCCTAATACAAGATCATGAAAATGCTTGGTTATGTTTTGTTTCAGGAGTTTTGATTCTTACATTTAGGTCTTTGTTCTATTTTGAGTCAATATTCACATACAGTGTAAGGTAGGGGTCCACCTTCATTCTTTTGCATATGTATATCCAGTTTTCCCAGCACCATTTGTTGAAGAGGCTATTCTTTCCCCTTTGAGTGGATTTGGCACCCTTGTAAATTATCAATTTGCCTTAGATGTGATGGTTAATTTCTGAAATATCAATTCAATTCTGTTTGTCTATATGTCTGTCCTTGTGCCAGTATCATGCTGCTGCATTGATTGATGTAGTTTTGTTATAAGTTTTAAAATCAGAAAGTGTGCATCCATAAATTTTATTTTCACAATAGTTTTGGTTATTTGGCGACTTACCCTTCCATATACATTTGTTGATTGGCTTTTCCATTTCTTCAAAGAATGCTGTTGAAACTTAGATTGTAATTGTGAATAATCTGTAAATCACTTTGGGTAGAACTGACATCTTAATTAACAACATTCAGCTTTCCAATCAATGAATCCTTCCTATTTATTTCTCTCCTTTCACTTATTTAAGCAACATTTTGTAGTTTTCTGTTTACATGTATTTTACAATCTTGTTTAAATTTATTCCTAGATATTTGATTATTTGCTATTTTAAGTGGAATGCTTATCTTGATTTCTTAATCAGATTATTCATTACTAGTGCACAGAAATGCAACTGAATTTTGTAGGTTGATATTGTACCCCATCAGTTTGCTGAATTTGATTATTTGCTCTACTGGTAGCTGTGTGGTATATTTTTCAGGATACTCTATATACAGGAGTATGCCATCAGTAAATAGGGAAAGTTTTATTTCCTCCTTTCCAATTGGATGCTTTCATTTCTTTTTCTTGCCTAATTGCTCTGGCTAAAACTTCCAGTATAATTCCAAATAACACTGGTGACATGGGCATCCTTGTCTTGTTCCTGGTGTTTGAGGAATGCTTTCAGTCTTGATCATGGTGCATAATTATTTTAATTTTAATGTCTTGTTGGATTCAGTTGGAGAGTATTTTGTGGAAGATTTTATATCTAAATTCCCAAGTGATATTGGTCTGTATTTTTTTTTCTTTCTGTTGTGATTTCATTAACTGGCTTTGGTATAAGGGTAATGTTGGCCTCAAAGAATGAGATAGGAAATGTTCCTCCTTTTCAACTTTTGGAACTTTGAGCAATATTGATGTAATTTTTCATGAGACATTTGGTAAAATTCACCTGTGAACCTATTTGGTGCTGGGCTTTTCTTTGTTGGTGGGTTTATTGATTAGTGATTCAGTCTCTTTATTTGCTATCTTTGTTTTCAGATCTATTTCTTCTTGAGTCAGTGTAAGGTTTTTTTGCTTCTAGAAATTTGTGAATGTCATCTATGCTGTCTAACTTGTTGGCTTGCAATTGTTTGTAGTATACCCTTATAATCGTTTTCTTTTCCTGGGGTCAGAAGTTATGGCCCCTTTTTCATTACCGATTTTAGTTATTTGTAACTTCTACCTTTCTGCTTTGTCAATCTAGCCAAAAGCTTGTTGATTTTACTACTCTTTTCAAAGAATGAACTTTTGTTTATTTATTCACAGATGAACCACTTATTTATTCCTTTTGCATGCATATGCTTCCATTCATAAATTTATCAATTTATATGCTTATTCAGTTATTGTCTATTAATTTTATCATATCATTATGTCCTGCATGCTTTTGCTTTATTCTGTCTGCTAGGCCAGTCAGATTCTTTCATTTCCCCTTGGATATTTAATGTATTTAACTGCTATGCTGTTTAGGGCATTTGGGTGTATGACTATCATACCTTCTATGTAAAATGCCATTTAAGTACTAAAAGTCTCTCTTAATCCAATCGAAGTTGATGCTTTTAATTCTACTTTGTATGGTATTAATATCACTCTTCCTGCATTCTCTTCTTTTTGTTTTAAGTGTATTTTCTGTTATGAACTGTGCCAGTTTGAAACTGTTGTGTACCAAAGAAAAGCAATGTTCTTTAATCTTGTGTCAGTTTTGCTGGATTGGATCTTTTTTATTAAGTTGCTTCCATGGAGATGTGACCTTTTGATTAGGTGGTTTCCATGGAGATGTGTCTCCATCCATTCAAGGTGGGGTCACTTACTGAAGTCTTTTAAGAGGGAACCATTTTGGAAAGAGCTGACAGAGCCAATACAGAGAGAGACATTTGGAGATATAGAAGAAAAATGCCCCTGGGGAAGCCTTTTGAAACAAGAAGCCAGGAGAGAAAGCTAGCAGACATCAGAATGTGTCTTCCCAGCTGACAGAGAAACCCCAAACATCATCGGCCCTTTCTTGAGTCAAGGTATCTCTCCCGGGGTGTTTTAGTTTGGACATTGTTATGGCCTTAGAACTGTAAATTTTTAATGTAATAAATCCCCCTTTTTAAAAGCCATTCCATTTCTGGTATGTTGCTTTCTGGCAGCTTTAACAAACCAAAATGCTGACACATACTAACACCTAATAAAAGCTGAGCTTTTATTTTTGTTTGATCTGACAGTCTTTCTCACAGAGGGATTCAGCTCATTTCCATTTAACAAAACTACTAATATACCTCATTTCATTTTTTCAATATAACTTGAGTTAACTATTACTTTTTCGATTCCTCTTTTTTTCCCTCATTCTTGTTCTTGTCAGTTTGGTTGAGTTACTATACATTCCTTCTTTTCATTTATTAATTTGGAAAATTTACTCTCCTTTTCTTCTCTTCTCATGATGACCTGACTTTGTGGCCATCATAATCACATATGTATTTGTCTATTATCTTTTCCAGAATATGCCAACTCCAGTCACCTACCCACACTACTCTATTCATTGCTGTCCCTGCCCTGTAAGATGAGACCTAAAGAAGCACTTTCTCCCTCTCCCTGCTACTAAGATGAGGCCTGTGGAAAACTTCTACTCCTTTCCTGATGCTCCATTTCTTGGTTTCACTAAGATGGTTCCTCATCATGTCTATTTCAAGAACCAAGTTTTGGTTTCATTGATTTCTCTGTTGTTTTTTATTCTATGTTTCATTTATCTGTGCTCTACTCGTTTCCTTCATATTGTTTGCTTTGGGTTTAATTTTATTTTCTTTTTCTAGTTTTTCTATTTCTGATATTAGTCATCTGATTTGAGATATTTTTTCTTTTTTAATGTAAAAATTTAGAGCCATGTATTGACTTCTCGACACTACCTTTGTTCCAGCTAATAAGTTTTGGTATGCTGTGTTTTGTTTCTTTTGCTTCAAGATATTTCCTAATTTCCCTTGTGGTTTCTCTTAGACCCTTGGTTGTTTAAGGGTGTGTTGTTTAATTTCCACATATTTGTATATTTTTCTTTTGTTATTGATTCCTAGCTTCACTCCATATGGTTGGAGGAGGTACACTACTGTATGATTTCAATATTAAAAAAATTATTGGGACTTGTTTTGTGACCTAACATATGGCTTATCCTGGTAAATGTCCAAAATGCTCTTGAGAAGAATGTGTATTGTGCTTCTGTTGGGTGAACTGTTCTATAAATGTTAGGTTTCCTTCGTTTATAATATCATTTAAGTCTCTTACTTCCATATTGATCTTCTGCCCAGATGTTCTATCCATTATTGAAAGGGGTGTATTGAAGCCTCCTACTGTTAATGTAGAATTGTCTCTTTCTCCCTTCAAATCTGTCGATATTTGCTTCATATATTTTGGGGCTCTGCTACTAGGTGCATATATATTTATAATTATATATCTTATTGTACAATTGACCTGTTTTTCAGTATGTAGTGCAGTGACCTTATTTGTTCATTGTAACAGTTTTTACTTAAGGCCTATTTGGTCTGATATAGCTACTCCAGCTTTTTTTGTTTTGGCTACTATTTGAATGTTATTATTTTTTCCATCCTTTTATTTTCACTTTCACTTTCACTTGTGTATTTGAACTTAAGGTAAAACTCTTGTCAACAGCATATGGTTGCCCCATGCCTTCTTTTTTATCATTTTGTCAATCCCTGCCTTTTGACTGAAGAGTGTAATCTATATTTAAAAAACTATTGACAATGCCGGACTTTCTTCTCCCATTCTGCTATTTGATCTTTGTAAGTTTTATCTTTTTTTGTCCCTCAATTCTTCTGTTAATGCCTGTTTTTGTATTTATTTGATTTGTTGTAGTGTACCATTTTGAGTCCTTTCTCATTTTCTTCTGTATTTATTTTTCAGATATTTCCTTAATGGTAACCAGAGGGCTTAAATTTAATACCCCAAATCTGTAGCAGTCACCTTTGATTTGATACCAACTTAATTTCAATACAGTACACAAACACTATTTCAGTATTCTTTCCCCCACCCTCATTTTTGTTGCACTTGTTACAGATTATATCTTTTTACATTGTATGTCCAAAACCCTAGATTTATCATTACTTTTTATGCACTTGCATTTTAGAACACAGGAGGGGTAAGAAATGAAATTATATATTAAAATACAATATAATAAAACTGACATAATTATCCCCTGGTTACCTTCACAGCAGTCCTTATTTCTTTATGCCACTTCAATTCACTGTCTGCTGTCCTTTCCTTTCAGTCTCTAGAATTCCCTTTAGCATTGCTTACAGAGCAGGCCTAGTGGTGATGAACTCCCTTAGCTTTAGTTTATTTGAGAATGTATTAATCTCTTCCACTTTTGAAAGTCAGTCTCACCACAGTTAATATTCTTGGTTGGCAATTGTTTTCTTTCAGCACTTTAAATATTTTGTCCCACTTCCTTCTTATCTCCCTGGTTTCTAGTGAGAAATCAGCACTTAATCCTATTGTGGCTCTCTTTTACAGAACACATTGCTTTTCTCTTGCAGCTTTCAGAACACTGTCCTTGTCCTTGGAATTTGACAGTTTAATTACTATGTGTCTGGTTGTGTTTATCATATTTGGAGTTTGTTGAAGTTTTTGAAGGTGTATATTTATTTCTTTCATTAAATTGTGGAGATTTCTCCCATTATTTCTTTCAATATTGTTTCTGTCTCTTTTCTTCTTCTGGGACTCCCATAATGCATATACTGGTATGCTTAATGGTATACCACAGGTCTCTTAGGTTCTGTTCAATTTTGTTTTCAAAAATTTTTTCCTTTTTGCTCCTCACTCTGAATCATTTCAATTGTCTTGTATTCAAGTTCATGATTCTTTCTTCTGCCAATGCCAATCTGCTATTGAAACCATCCAGGGAATTTTTCTTTTTGGTCATCATGGGGCTTCAATGTCAGTATTTCTGTTTGATTCTTAAAAAAAAAACTATGTCTTTATTGAGATTCTCATATTGTTCATGTTTTCTACCATTGAATTAGCTGACTTTTCACCCTTTTGAGAAAGTCCTTTGAAGCACAGAAGTACTCAGTTTTGAAGAGGCCCCATTTATTTATCTTATCTTCTTCTTTTTTTTTTTTTTTTTTTTTTTGCTTGTGCTTTGGGTGTAAGGTCTAAGAAACTACTGCCTGTCACTAGGTCTTGAAGATGTTTCCCTACATTGTCTTCTAGGTGTTTTATGGTACTTTCTCTTATATTTAGTTCTTTTGTACATTTTAAGCTAGGTTTTGTATAGAAAGTGAGATAGGAGACCTGCTTCATTCTTATGCATATCGATATCCAGTTTTCTCAGCACCATTTTTTGAAAAGACTGTTCTGTCCCCATTAAGTGGGCTTTGGAGCCTTGTCAAAAAACAATTGGCCATATAGCTAAGGGTCTATTTCTGAACTCTGATTGGAGCCCATTGTTCAGTATGACTCTTTATACCAGTACCATGCTATTTTGAGTACTATCGCTTTATAATATGATTTAAAGTTAAGAAGTATGAGTCCTCCCACTTCATTCTTCATTTTCAAGATGTTTTCAGGTATTTGAGACCCCCTTTCCTTCCAAATAAATTCGATAGTTAGCTTTTCCATTTAGGCAAAGTAAGCTGCTGGAATTTTGTTTGCCATCGCATTGAATCTGTAGATCAATTTGGACAGAAATTGACATCTTAATGAACATTTAGCCTTCCAATTCATGAATACAGAGTGTCTTTCAATTTATTCAGATCTTCATTGGTTTCTTTTAATAATGTTTTGTCGTTTTTTGTGTAGAGGTCCTTTACATCCTTGCTTAAGTTTATTCCTAGATATTTGATTATTTTAGTTGCAATTGTGAGTGGAATTTTTTTCTTGATTACCTCCTCAGCTAGCTCATTATCAGTATAGAGAAACAATACTAATTTTGAGGTGTTGATCTTGTATCTTTCCACTCTGCTGATCTCATATATTAGCTCTGGTAGCTTTGTCATAGCTTTTCCAAGCTTTCTAAATATAGGGTCATGTCATCTACAAAAGTGAAAACTTTACTTCTTCCTTTCCATTTTGGATGTCTTTTACTTCTTTTCCTTGCCTAATTTCTCTAACTAGAACTTCTAGCATAATATTGAATAACCGTGGTCACATTAGGCATCTCTGTCTTGTTCCCAATCTTTTTTATGGTTTAAATATTATTTGTGTTTTTCACTTTTAAATATTTGAAAATGAATAATGCATTCTAATGGTTAGCATAGTTATTACAGAAAATTTTTTCCATTGATATCAAAGAATATAAAATAATTGACAATGTTTTTCAAATGAAAGGAAAGATATATTGACATGCCCTTTTATAGATTAAGAAAGTAAGGTATAGGAAGTCAAGGGATACTTGCAAGGTTATACATCTAATGACCAAAAAATCAGAAAAATTAGTCTCATACTTCTTCCTTTGTAATGATCAAACTTTACCCGACAAAGGAAGAGAAGCCAAAAGACATAGTAGTAATAACAAAACAGAAGAAAATAATATTAGATAGCCATATAAATTAATGCCCAGAGATTTAAACAAACAGCAAGAAAGATTAAAGCAACAGCACCCATTCTTAAATTCTTTACCCCAGAGAGGTGGGTTTTTCTTTTTCCCACCCATGAAGGAGGGAGTGGGGGAGGTATTGGGGGTGGGGAGCAATCCAGAAATATGATGCTTGAATCCAGACTGTCCTTGAGAGGCCCAATTTATGTCAAGTTATCACTGGAGGCTCAAGGAATTTTCAAATTCCAAGGCTCTCCTGGAAACTTAATTCTAATGCAGACAAAAGCCCCACTTCTCTAAGGAATCCATATTCCTGGTAATACTGTGGCAGCACAGTTGCTTCTGGGACTGAGTGAAGACAGGGGATTCTTTAGAGTTCTCTTGCCAATGAGCAGCACTTTGTCATAGAGCTAGCCAATTTGATTATACAGTAGAAACATCACTAAACACATTGGTAGGAGAAAAATGCAAAGAACATTTAAAAAAATCTATTATAAATGGGGAAAACATTGTTGTCAACTCACTTCAGAGTTTCCCAACACTGAATCAGAAACTGACTTTAATAGGAAATGGGACACATGGTTCTATGGAAAATCAACTGTCTTCAACAATTTTATTTAACATACTGACTTTGACAATGTTTGAATGCCTCTTGTTTTTTGTGAGGCTAGGGAAAGGGAATTGCCTTGTACTTCAAGTTTATGTAGATTAAGCATGTCAGGCTAGACAACACAATTGGTTTAGCAAGCAGTAGGAGCCTGCCCTCTTTGAATTACCCTTCCTAACAGACCTGTGATGAGTATTTCCTGAATGCCCTCCTCAGAGACCTCATATCCAAGAAAACAGGAAATTTGGAGAGAAAGCAAATAATTGTGCCAGACTAATGTACTTGTTTCATATGAAGCAGCCATGTAGGATTACTGTGGAAACAGACTGGCAGAGGATAAATGCTTGCTAATATTTGAAATAGTAAGTCATTATTTTCTTCATTTGTGAGTCTTCCAAATTTCTTATGCCTTTAATCATTTGACATAGATTTGATCCTGTTTTTTTAAATGCAATTTTATTGAGATATATTCACATACCATTTAATTATCCAAAGTATGTAATCAGTGGCTCACAATAGCATCATATAGTTGTGCATTCATCACCACAATCAAGTTTAGAACATTTTCATTACTCCAAAAGAATTAAAATAAAAGTAAAATTTAAAAAGAACACCCAAAACATCCTATACCCCTTATCCCCCTATTATGTATGTAGGTAGGTATTTATTTTGTCTTTATTTTCTTACTCATCTGCCCATACACTGGATAAAGGGAGTGTCAGTCACAAGGTTTTCACAATCACATGGTCAACCTTAAAAGTTCTATAATTAAACAGTTTTCTTCAAGAATTAAGGCTATTGGATTACATTTAAACAGTTTTAGGTATTTCCTTCTAGCTCTTCTAATACACTAGGAACCAAAAAGGAATATTATATAATGTTTTAGAATGACCTCCTCACTCTATTTGAAATCTCTTAGCCACTGAAACTTTGTATTGCTTCATTTCTTTTCCCCCTTTTAGTCAAGAAGCATTTCCCAATTCCATGATGCCAGGACCAGGCTTATCCAAGGAGTCTTGTCCCATATTGCCAGTTGGCTGCTTTTAACACTTTTTCTTTATCACTGGTTTTGAAATTTTTTATTATGATATACCTTGGTGCATTTTTTTCATGTTTCTTTTTGATTGGTGGCTGATGAGCTTCTCAAAGGTGTTTATAGTTTTTATTATGTTTGTAAAGCTTTGACCACAATATATTAAAAACTTTTTTCTTTTACCTCCTCTCTTCTCCTTCAAAGACTTCATTTTTCTTTATATTGGACTGCTTGAAGTTGTCCTACAGCTCTCTGATGCTCTTTTTGTTTATTTGTATTACTTCTTTTCTCCATGTTTCACTTTGGATAATTTCTGTTGCTATATATGAAGTTCACTCAAATATAATGCATGAGAATAACCTCTATATTTTCTTTTTCAGACATTATTCTTTTCATCTCTAGAAGTTTGAATTTGGTCTTTTTTATGTCTCCACATGCCTACTTAACTCATTGAACATATGGAATACATTTGAAATAACTTTTTGAATATTCCTTTCTGCTATTCTTAACATTTGTTTCAGTTCTGGATTAGTTTTTAGCAATTTTTCTCCACATTTATGTGTGCTGGTTTGAAAGGATGTATGTACCCTAGAAAAGCCATGTTCTAATCCTAATCCCATTTTGTAACGGCAGCTATTTCTTCTAATCCCTATTCAGTATTGAATGTTTGAAACTGTAATTAGATCATCTCCCTGGAGATGTGACTCAATCAAGAGTGGTTGTTAAGCTGGATTAGGTGGAGACATCTCTCCACCCATTTGGGTGGATCTTGATTAGTTTACTGGAATCCTATAAAAGAGAATGACAAGAGAGAAAGCTGGGAGATTTGGAGAGAGCAGCATGACAAAGCCATGAGAAGCAGAGAGTCCATCAGCCAGAGACCTTTGGAAATGAAGAGGAAAAACGCCTCCCAGGGAGCTTCGTGAAGGGAAGCCAGGAGAGAAAGCTAGCAGATGATGCTGTGCTCACCATGTGCCCTTCCAGATGAGAGAGAAGCCCTGACTGTGTTCACCATGTGCCTTCTCACTTGAGAGAGAAACCCTGAACTTCGTCGGCCTTTTTGAAGCAAGGTATCTTTCTCTGGATTCCTTTGATTGGACATTTCTACACACTTGTTTAATTGGAACATTTTTTCTCAGCTTTAGAACTGTAAACTAGCAAGTTATTAAATTCTCCTTTTAGAAAGCCATTCCATTCCTGGTATATTGCATTCTGGCAGCTAGCAAACTAGAACATTATGGTTTGTGCTCTCCTTTCCTTTTCATACCTAGTAATATTCTATCGGATGTTAACCATTGTGAATTTTCCCTTATTGCAGGCTTGATGTTTGTGTATTGTTACATGTTTTCTTTAAATTTTGTCAGAATACAGTTAAGTTATCGGAAAAACATTTATCTTGTAAGGTCTTGCTTTTATGCATTGTTAGGCAAGTCCAGAACAGTGCTCAGTGTCAGGTTAATTTTCCCCACTTCTGAGGCATAACTTTTCTGAGTACTTTATCTGATGCCCCTTAAATTATGAATTTTTACAGTCTTGGTGATGGGAGCAGCACTTTTCCTCTGTGTGGTTGCCACACACTGTTCGCTCTGATCTTTTCAGATGGTTATTTCTCTAGCTTCATGTAGTTTCATCATATGCTTGCACTGACCATTACTCTGCTGAATGCTTGAAAGGGATCCTCTGATAATCCCTGGGGTTCTCTCAAGGAAGTAACATATAACAAACATAGGGCTCATCTTGTTTTTTTTCCCATAGCAAAGATTGTCTGCTGCCATTTCTGTCCTGTATGGATGCCCTTCTCATCCATCGCATTATACTTGATTACTTCTATTTTGTGTTCAAGCCCTGACACACCATATTGTGCACCCCTTTCAAACAACGCCTTCCTCACCTTACTTGGGTCTGATTTCCCAGGCCAGGTATTAGCCCCCTGGATGTGGTACAATCCTTCTCACCCTGTTCAGGATCTGAAATTCTATGCTATCCTGATAGGGCTGTGACACCCCACACCAGACCATCCCCCTTCAACTGTATGGGTACTTTCTTCAGACCACTCAAACTCTTACACCCTGTCCTGGTCTACCATGTCTCTTTCCATCCCTGCTCCCAGTGTTGACCTTGACTGGCCCACCTCAAAGGATTTAGGACTAAATTGTCTGGGAAGGGGAAGAAGTCTATCAGTATCTTTACTGAGCGTTATTCAGGCTGCACTTGGACAGTTCCAGTTAAAGAAACCTTAGTGAAGGGACTAGTGTCTCTTAAAGACCTCCTCATATACTCTAAGGTATATTAGTTTCCTAAGGTTACTGTCCCAAATTACTATAAACTGTGTGGCTTAAAACAAAAGAAATTTATTCTCTCACTATTCTGGAGAGTACAAGTCTGAAATCAAGGTGTTGGTAGGGCCATGTTCCCTCCAAAATCTCTAGAGAAGAAATCTTCCTTGCTTCTTCCAGCATCTGGTGATTACTAGCTATCTTCAGCATTCCTCAGTTTGCGTCAGCACAAGTCTATTATCTTACTCTGTAATCCCATTGGTATTTTCCCTCTGTGTATATCTCTGTATCTCTGTTTTCTTTTATAATCAATGAGTTAAGACCTCATCTTAACATGATTACATCTGTGAAGAGCCTATTTCCAAATGTGGCTATATTTACAGGTACTGGGGGTTAGGACTCAAACATATCTTTTGGGGTAACACAATTCAACCTACAACAACAGGATTAAGAGGCACTTTTTTCTCTACACTGTTAGAGAATATACTAATAGGGAAATTTAGGGAAGACCAATACCCAATATACCTTCAATCTCAAACGTCCAGCATCAACAAGGACACAAGTTCTTTCCAAACACTTGATCTTTCCTTTTGATCCTGTTCCTCTTCCAGGGTTCTAGAGTCAGATTGACTGGGATTTAATCTTGGTCCCATAAATTACTAACTGTGTAATATGGAGGAGAGTTGTTAACCCCTCTGTGCTCAGTTTCCTTATTTGTAAGTTGCAGACTATACTACTTTATGCTGTTGCTCTGAGGATTAAATAACTTATATATGTAAAGTGCTTAGAATAGTGCCAGGTGCAGAGTATATTTTCAATAAATGATATCTATGATGTCAAATCTGAGATATCTTTGAAACTAAAGTGGAGTTATCAATTAGGGGGTGGACATATGGGCCTGGAAATCAGAGGTGCCATCTGGGCTGGAGATACAATTTGTGAGTGTGCAGAAAAGAGTTAATACATCAGGCTTGATGCATATCCTTTGAAAGACTTGCTTGCAAGCTTGATCTTTTGCTGGCATCTGGGAACTTGGACTTCAGGAGGATTCCAGACATTCCCAGCATTGATAAGAGTGGCTTACTGTGCCTAAACTGTATACACAATTTTGTTTATGCTGAATATCTGCTTTTCTTCTGGGAATCTGGAATTTTAGTTCATGTTAGACAGGGTGCCTACATGACCAGCCCCCAGTAAAAACACTCAGCACTGAGTCACTAACAAGCTTCTGTGGTAAATGAAATGTCACATGTATACTCACAACTTATTGCTGGAGGAATTAAGCATGCCCTGTGTGAATCTGATGGGAGAGGATTCTTGGAAGCTTGTGCCTGGCTTCCTCTGGACTTCACCCCATGTGCTTTTTTCCTTTGCTGATTTGTTTTGTATACTTTTGCTATAATAAATATTAGCTATGAGTATGACTCTGTGCGGACTCTTGTGAGTCCTCCTAGAGAATCATTGAATCTGGGTGGTGGTCTTGGGGTCTCCTGACACATATAGAAATAGGTGGTTATTGAAACCATCAGTAGAAATAAGATTCTTAAGAAGAGAGTGAGGCTAAATGAGCATTTAGTGGCCAAGTTTAAGGAGATGCTCCCATGAAGATAAAAAAGAACAGGCAGCAGGGTCAGAGAAAAACCTGCAGATTTTTGTGTCATAGAAATGAAAGGAAGAGAAGTTTGCAAGAAGGAGGGAGTGGCCAATAGTGTGGGATGATGCTGAAGGATCAATTAAGATGAAGACTGAGAAGTATGTATTGGATTCTGTAATACAGAGGACATCAAGGCTTGCTTTGGCAGAGTAATGGGGTAGAGCCCAGTTTGAATTGGTTAACAGAACTATGAGTAGGAGATGAATGTTCACTTTAATTATTTCAGTGCCTTCAGAGTAGTTCTTGGGCTTGGAAAAGCTTATTCAGAAGATTATTTTAAAAAATTAATATTTGAATTATTAAAGTTTAAAATTCCTAAGACTATTTCTCCCTTAGGCTTTTAAATTCAGGTTACAAGTCTTGTTATACTAATTTTAAGGCTAACAAATGTTAGCAATCAATTTTTATGGTGCCTTTAATTAACATTTGGTTCCATTTATAAACCTAGTTCAACTCCTTAGCCCCATTTTACAAATGAGTAAACAGAGGGTTTAGTTACTTGCTTAAGATAGCAAGGCCCTGGAATTGTCTGACTCCTCAGCTTACATTCTTTCCATCAAACCAAGCTTTCTTGTAATTACATTGTGTGTTTTATTTCACAGGCTCCATCTTCTCTTTTGTGGCTCTACTTCCCATAAAATCTGAGAGAAACTGTACAAACTTCCAAGGAAGATTAATGGAAGTCTGTTGGTATTTTCTTCACCAAAGGGGAACCATGGAGATGAAAGCTCTGCCCAGCTGAGATTGGTACAGGGCTTTAAGGCAGGCCTTCCACTTCCCAGGTAACAGCAGTTTCTGGGGAACTTCTCTGCCTTTGGAATATACCCAACTTATAGGGCAGGGAACGTAGGGGTAGCTCTAGCTTAAAAATCTTTCAAGCTGTGAAAGATCTCTATCTTCCTTGAAACTGTCACTTTTCAAGCTGCCTGTCCTTTACAGATACATAAATGGTCAAGAACAAGAACTCAATTTCATTGGTTTCAACACAGATTCTATGAGGTCTGACCAGTGTTCTGACCTAGCATGTTACAGGGACGCTTTGCCTTGCTTGGTGCCTGGATTGTCTTGCTGTGAACTGTATTAGGAGGGGGATGGCTGTGCCATCAGGCATGACATCTACATCTCAGCATCTGTATAACAAGTGAGGTGTTGCCATGATGAGTGTAAAGAGTTCACTGTGTGATTGGTGTCAGAGAGACCTGACTTACACACTTGCTCCACTTACTAGAAGCATTACCAAACCACCATCAGCTGTATCTGAATCTGTATAAGGGGGTTTGGCCTAACTCTTGGTATCTTTGGGAAGTAACAAATGCAAGGACACTGGCATCAATTAGAAGTTTAATCAAGGTTATGATCGAGATCATCTGTCCATATGTCTCTGATCAACACTTTAAACTGCTCAAGGGCAAGGTTCCTGTCTGCATCATCTCTGTGTCCCCTCTAAGTCCTGAACACCACCCAGCATACAAAAGGTCTCAATAAATGCTTGTGAAGCAAAGCTGAACTGAGCCTGTCCCCTTGTCTGTAAACCAGTGTTCAAGTTGGGGATTCTGTGCAACTCTGACATCCTATATTACTATGGAACTAATCATGTGACTATATCAATCTCCATTGCACAGAAAGTTAAATGTGCTATAATGTGACTGTTGTCATGATATTTTTTGAGTGTGCCTTTCCTACATGTGACAAGGGCAGAATCAGTTGTGATTCCTCACTCTTTACCATGTTGGATGACACAGACACAAATTGTTTCATACACAATAGATTTTGGTACCATAGTAATACGCACTAATACAATTTCCCACAATACTCAGCATTCATCCATTAATGTATAAGAAATGCTAATATTCTTGGCAAATTATTGTGAAATATTTCTGAATCCTATCACAAAGAGTCCTTTACTTCAGAGAATTTAAGAAGTGTTGGCTTGTGGCCTGCCCCTCTGATCCAACTCGTCAGGTGAACTTGCTATCCTCCCCCTATGTGAACATGACTCCAAAGGGTATAAATTTCCCTGGTAACATGGAACATGACTGCAGGGATGAGCTTGGCCTTGGCATTGTGGGATACAGAAAGCCTTCTTGACCAAAAGGTTGAAAAGAAATGAAGCAATATAAAGTTTCAGTGGCTAAGAGATTTCAAATCAAGTCAAGAGGACATCCTGGAGGTTAACTTATGCATTATATAGATATTCCTTTATAGTTTCCAGTGTTTTAGAATAGCTAGAAGGAAAAACCTGAAACTATTGAACTGTAATACAGTAGCTTTGATTCTTGATGATGATTGTATAACTATATAACTTTTATGGTGTGACCGTGTGATTGTGAAAACTTTGTGACTGACACTCCCTTTATCCAGTGTATGGGCAGATGAAGACAAAAATAAATATAATAGGAAGGGTATGGGATGTTTTGGGTGATCTTCTTTTTCTTTTTTGATAATGTATCTCTTTATTGTAAGTTAAACCTTGATAGACATTTAACAGATTTGGTTAAGCCAATATCAATTTCTTGTTTTATTCTTTTCTTTTGAAAATCATACAGTTGCTACATTATTATTACAGAAAATATAGCTAAGCAAAGAAAATAAATCCCAATATCAAGGGTGCCAAATAATTTAACTCATACTAAATGAGACCTGATACTAAGTAAAAAATATTTAATAATCTTTTGACAGCATTTTCAGTTTATGTATTTTCAATATGTCTAGGGTCCCTGATCTTAATTTAACCGAGGCAACAACAGTCTCCCCTACTTTTATTTTTAAATCAGAAAGTTTACACTAAACAAATGAAGTAATGACAATTCTGAGGCCCAAAGCCTATCCAGAATTGGTCTCCCTTCTTTTTTTTTTTTTTAAACTTTTTTAAATTGTGTAATATAACATATATACAAATCAAAGAAAGAAAAAAGCAAAGTTTTCAAAATACTCTTCAACAAGTAGTTACAGGACAGATCCCAGAGTTTGTCGTGGCTTATTGGGTGTTCTTTTTTATTTTTATTTTTATTTTTTTGGAGTAATGAAAATGTTCTAAAATTGATTGTGGTGATGAATGCACAACCATATGATGATATTTTGAGCCATTGATTGCATATTTTACAATTCAATAATAGTCATAGAAGGGGATTCCTACAATTATTACAAGATTTTTCAGATATATGTGTTTTGGGGCTTTGATTGCTAGATCTGGGGCATATTATCCTTATGGTTGCCAGATTTAGCAAGTAAAAATATAGGACATCCAATTTAATTTTTTTATCATTATTATTTTTTTTTTGACATGGGCAGGCACTGGGAATTGAACCTGGGTCTCTGGCATGGCAGGCGAGAACTCTGCCACTTGCCTGCCCAAAGAAGCCTTTTTTTTTTTTTTGCATGGGCAGGCTCCAGGAATCAATTTAATTTTAAGTCTTTCTAATTGCTTATGCATATATACATTAAGATAAAAGAAGAACACTCTGGGACGTACTTATACTAACAGTTATTCTTTTTATCTAAAATGAGTAAGTATCCAAATTACATACCTCTTTAATTATATTTCTGGGATGATTTGGCTTTCCTTAACAGTTGTTCATTTTGAAGAATTTGCTTATAAAATACCTTGCAGTTACAGTTACAGACTATGTTCCATTTACATTATAGCATAGCTTCTACACTGATCACCTCCAACTTACTTTGTTCTTTTGTTCATTGAATATTCATTAATAAAAAAACGTGCTTCAAATTAGCATTATGTACTTGCACAAAGTTAATAACTTAAAATTACTCTTCAAATTGATATGTATATTTTGGTTGATTATATGGTATGTGAATATATATCAATAAAATTGCATTAAAGAAAAGAAATGTTGGCTTACAGACACTCAGCCCTACAATAAGAAGTTTCTTTCCTTGTCAGGCTAAAAACAGCAGTTTAGCAGACTCTGTGGAGAGAGAAATTCACACTTTTGTAGTTGGTGCAGGTGAAACCTGATGGAGATGAATGTCTTGATTTTGGTTACCACTGGTTACCACATTATCAGAGACCCACAGAAATTGTAAAAGTCTTTCATGGCATAACTTGCTTCTCCATTCTTCTAGATTACATTGCATTTATTGAACAATGACTTTTTAAAAAAGTTATCTACTTACAAAAATAGCATTATCCTCATTTTAATTCTCTTATTCAACACTACTCGTTATGATTCCACGTTTCCATGCTGGAAGAGTATTTAGAAACATCCATGTAAATGAATGAAATTCTTTAAGGGATTAAATTCATTTCAAAGATAATCATGGCAAGTGCCATAATAATTATTCACTTCAAATTAGAATATCTTCTTCAGTTCATTAGTAATTTTGTTTAAAAATAATCTTGCCACTTAAAGGGACATTGTATAATATAACATATATACAAAGCAAAGAAATAAAAAGCAATAGTTTTCAAAGCACTCTTCAACAAGTAGTTACAGGACAGATCCCCAAGTGTGTCATAGGCTACCATACCATTCTCCCAGATTTTTCCTTCTAGCTGCTCCAGAATCTAGGAGGCTAGCAGGAATACTCAATGAGTTATGAAAAGAGTGAGCAAGAATTTGGAGGGCCTTTTCTTCAGAATTAAAATATAATTTCAGTGCTTCAAATAAACCGAGGATTCTCTCAACTGTATTTGTTACAGAGAGTCAAAAGATTTTTGAATGCACAAGAATTGAAGAACACTGAATGCCAATAAAACCACAAAACCACTTTAATGCTGTTTGAACAGTATAAATGCCAAAGCAGGAGAATAATTTCATGACAATTACTTCAATGTCAATAAAAAGGTCATCAGATGCTACTTGAGCATAATTATGCAGAATATGAGCAGGACAGCTTCCCTAGTATCATTAGTGCTTTGCTTCAGTTGAATAAATATTGTCTGCTTTGTGCAAACATCCACCAAAATTTGAATTTGTAATATTCTTATCACAAGTAGTACAAAATTTGCCTTTGTTTCTGCAGTTTTATCTGGAAGGGATTATATCTGCAAGCCTTCATCCCAAGAAAAATATTACACAAAGGGGAAATTTTTTTCTGCATTGTGAATACTTGCATCAGCAACTCTACCTTAAAAAGGTGAGGTAGTTAGTCTTTGATAATTTCTGTAATAATAAATGGAGCTGTTACAGTTTATATTATTGCAGTTGATTTCATCCTAGCACTTGAAAATTTGCTTTCAACTTTGGAATCAGAAAATACTTCTGGTAGCAGTATGTTCACAGTGTCATTTGAGCTGAAACACTGATGATGAGATACAGAATAGAAGTCTAGTACCAACTTCTGCTGCAATTATTTATCTTTCATTCAAATCCCTCTTAACTAAAATATCTGTGTTTTATCACTTTTTTGATACTAGTTGAGGAAGTCATACATATCTTATGCTTAGCTGTTCTAGTTTACAGGTGCTGCTGGAATGCCATATACCAGAAACGGGATGGCATTTAAAAAGGGGACTTTATTAAGTTGAAAGTTTACTGTTCTAAGGCTATGAAAATTTCCAAATTAAGGCACGAACACGACGTTACCTTCACTCAAGAAAGACTGATGAAGTTTGGGAACCTCTCTCAGCTGGGAGGGCACATGGTGATGTCTGCTAGCTTTCTTTCCCAGCTTCTTGTTTCATGAAGCTCCCCTAGGGGCATTTTCCTTCTGCTCCAAAGGTCTCTGGCTGCATGGGCTCTGTTGGTTCTGGTGGCTCTAACGCTTTTTCCAAAATGGTTCTCTCTTAAAGTACTCCAGTAAGCAACCCCACCTTGAATGGATGGAGACATCTCCATGGAAACCATCTAATCAAATGTTATCACCCACAATTGGGTGGCTCACATACCCGTGGAAACAATCAAAAAGGTCTCACCCAGCAATATTGAATGAGGATTAAAGGACATGGATTTTCTGGGGTACATAATAGTTTTAAACTGACACAGCTGTTAACATATGCTGGTTTAAATCTGATTTTACACCACTTTTATATTGAGTGAACAGTGGCATACTATACAAAGATCTTCCAAAGGAATTTTTCGCCAATAAATAAATGTCCACTGTTCAGAAAATTCATCATGAAATTTATACTTGTGTTTTGGCATTTGGAGATTCAAAAATATAAACAAATAGATAATAGCGACCACTGCAAGAATTGAAAAGTATGTCTGTCATTCACAAATCCCAGCTCATGAGTAACGGTAAACAGAAGTTGAACCATTGGAAGGATTGCAAACTTGTGAACTAACAATAAACTGAACTTGATAGGTGTTGCAAAAAAGATGAATTCCCTCTTGGCTGCAAGGGAGAGCACTACTTATAATGTCCAGTGTTCCAGAACAAAAAGAGAGCTTTGAGAAGGTTTTGGGAGGGCTGGCATTCAGGGATTGAAAGGCATTCAGAAATGGGGGCATTTGGAGATGGTAGGCTTCAACTGTGTTCTTGTGGTTACTGGAGTGAGCACCCGCTGATTGGCTGTGGTTTAGAAGCATGGGGCTATCATAGATTGACTGTCTTTCAGGACTGCATATTTATAATTGACTGATTAACCTTCAGAAGTTTGGGGCTGTTCATTGCTAAAAGAAGTATATCTCTATGGGGATTGGCTGATTTTCAGAGTGTGTGTGGGGATCTGAACGTATTTCTAATTAATGGTAGTTAATTGTTCACAACTTGGGACTTTGACCAAAAAGCAGTCTGTCCCTTTCTTGAATATGAAAATGAAGTACTTTTAATTTTCAGTCTTCCCTCAGCCAAACGTGCAGAAAGATTGATCAGATCTTTGTGGATGTATGATTTTCAGCTAGTATTGTAAGCACTGATTACTGTGGCCAAAAAATAGTTGTAACTGCCAAATTTTGAAATATTGTAATTATTGAAAAAGCTGAATGCAGGACGTTTAAGGACATTCTGACAAAGTCAATACAGGATGCATGATAAAATCATTAAATTCAGAATATGAATGTAATGCCCTCTGTCTACAGCCCTGCCAAGTTACCTACCAACTCTCTGGGTCAAGGTGGCAGTAGCCAAGTCTTGACTGCTACCAGGTCATCTTCCCCATGCCATTGAGTCTTATAGCTGCCACAGGAAATTCTTGCTCCTCTCTCCAGATCCACTGCCCCTATCAAACCATGGGCATAGATGGCTAGACCTCTCTCAAAGGTTGTTTGGACAGGAAGAAGTCAGGGCCCTGATGATGTGGGTGTTAAGTAGGAAACAGAGGCAGAGGAGTGTGTCAGGAAGGAGCCTGAGAAGGAGCTGCCAGAGAAGTAGGAGGAGGACAAGAGCAATTGGGGTCCTGACAGCTGAGGAAAGACAGGTTTTCAAGGGAGGAGCAAGCATAGTAGTCCTATGCCCATGGGAAAGTTTCAGGGACTCATGAATTACCCAAATTGTGGGCAGAAGATTGTAGGTGTGGATTTTACAGGGGCTGGGCCTGGAGATTTGCAAATTCTGAAAGGATAAGAATATGGCTGGGGCTGGTGGTTGAGGCAACAAGAGCAGAAATGTGCAGAGTGAAGAGAGCAGGGAAGAAGAGAAAAGGACACTGGCCTGGCCCTGAGGAACTCCAACAGCAGGGCTGGGCAGAGGTGAGAGACTCAGGAAAGGAGGAAGAGGGAGCAGGAGCAGAAGGAAGAGAGGGAAGAAAAAAGAAGGAGAGAGGAAGAAGAGAAAGGGGAAAAGGTGTAGCAGAGGTCACTTTTGAATAAATAATTACTGGAGAAAGAGACTAATGGGTCCTTACAACTTGTAAGGAGCAAAATTAGAGTAATCATGATGAGGCTGCTTGCAGTGGAATGGGGGAGGGAGTTGAAGAGGAAATGAGATGAGGCAACCAAGTCACAGAGGTACACTCCTCTTGTGAGGAGCTTGTCTGAGTGGATTTAGCCTGAGTGAGGGGAAAATGCTGGTGAGGGATACATAATCCAGGGGGGAGGTGTTTTCTTTTTAAATGTAGGATGGACTTGAGCAGGTTAGGTACTTGTAGGAAAGAGCCAGGAGAGCAGAGCCAGTTATGGACAGAAATAGAGTTATAGAGAGGGGTAAAAAGATTTAGAGAGACAGAAAATGAAGAGACAGAGAATAAAGATAATGGTGAGAGAGAAATAGGGAGGGGGAACTGTCTGCTTTGTTGGGGTTGCCCTAGGGAAGGGATCAGGAGGAACTTAGTGGGGGTATGAAGGGTATAGAAAGAGGAAATGAAGGGTATAGAAACAGTACATAGATGAGCTCTGGAGCCTAGGCAGATTAGAGAGGGAAATGTATTATAGATGTACCATTATTTTAAAAATTTTCTTCTGACTACCTTTGTAATTATGACTTGTAGACCTCTATTTCTTAATTTTTTTCAACTAATTAATGTTGTGATCTTTACCAGTCTGTCTTTCTGTTTACTTCAGATTTATTTATTTATTTTTTATTGTTTTGCATGGTCAGGCACTGGGTCTCTGGCATGGCAGGCAAGAACCCTGCCACTGGGCCACCATTGCCCGCCCTTCAGGTTTATTTTACTGTTCTATTTTGTAACTTCTTGAATTAAAAGTGTAGCTCATTTTTATTTGTTCCATTACCTAAAGCCATATCTCAATTCCATTTATATAACATGAAGACAGAGTTTCTTTCTTCCACCTCCCACATTCTGATAACCATTCTTTTGTTGTTGCATTTTCAACTTGAGGACATTTTTATTCTGTCCTGTAAGCATAACTAAGTCTGTCAGGCTTTATGTATAGGTTGATTCTAAAACTGAAAACCAGTAGACAACATTTACATTATTGTGACTGAGTATATCAACAGAGACTGAGAACATTCCCAGGACATCTGATAGCCTACATGAGGCCTTTGTGGACATAACAGAAAGGTGATCCATTCAGGCACATTAATAAGAAAAAGGCCTCCTTTATGGGAAGCTGCAGACCTCCACAGGTGGTTCATAAATGAGCATGCCTAATTTACGTCCCATTGCCCTTTATACCAGGCAACTTTATACCATGCATAAATTATACAACATTATATGGCAGCTCTGAACATGTCCCCGTCAGGTTACCTGGGGTTCAGGTATGGGTTAATAATATTGAGACATATTAATATTAAGCAACTTTTTGTTACCTGGGGTAGATTTAAGCTCTTAAGATAGTCCATCTGGCCCTTTGCTCTGATTTCCTGTGGAAATGGGGTATATTAAAACCTTTTATCACACCAAGCTTTTCTGCATTATACAGTGATAAGATGCAAAAATGGTGGAGAACAAGCAGGATGGAACATTAGCACCCCCAGTACAAGTGGCAGAGTTTCAGGGTTTTATGCAGCAACTGTAGAAAACCTTTCCGTCGTTGTGAAGGTTCTCTCTGCCCCCAATCCAGAATAACCACCAACCATCAAGTTTGGGGCCTGACACTGAGTATCTTAAGACACAAAACTTGAGTAAGGATAATACCTGGAACTGCTAAAATCAAAGAATAAAAGTGAAAATGGAATCCACTTCCCAGCCTTGATCTCCCGGTGTCTTGCAATTTTCAATTTAGTGTGGTGAAAAAGTAAAAGTATTTTCTCACCCACAGGAGACAAGCAGGTTCAAATTTCAGACCCTGAAATAGGGTTAAAAAATAGTACCTACCCCTTTGTGGTTTTGTGAAGATTAAATGAGACAATCCATGTAAAACATTAATGACTGGAAATGATGAGTGCTCAGAAATAGAGTTGGCAGTTGGTAAATTATCATAAATAATTGTGGTGACTGATCAGTGTGTGATTTTTATTTAACTTTTTTATTGTATACCATGACATATATGCAAAGCAAATAAATAAAAAAGCAGGGTTTTCAAAGCACTCTTCAACAAGAGGTTACAGGACAGATCCCAGAGTTTGTCATGGGCTGCCATATGATCCTCTCAGATTTTCCCTTCTAGCTGCTCCAGATAATAGAAGGCTAGAGGGCTTAAGTACTTTTTTGCCATCACAATCGACTTTTTTCCTTTTTGTGTATGTGAACAATAACATATTTGCAAAAAATCTATAAATTTCAAAGCAAAGCACCACAATTAGTTGTAGAATTAGTTTCAGAATTTGACATGGGTTATAATTCAACAATTTTAGGTTTTTACTTCCAGCTGCTCTAAAATACTGGAGACTAAAAAAGATATCAATTTAATGATCCAGCATTCATATTCATTTGTTAAGCCCTATCTTCTATGTATAATTTCACCATCAACTTTAATCTTTCCATATCTCTCTTTGGGGTTGTTTGGGCTATGGTAATTGTAAATTTTTGATATTGGAAGTGCCTGTCACTAATATGGGGTAGGGAGATGTAACTATCTGATGTTCTGCAGAGGCTGGGCTAGGTTTCAGGACTTATCTGGACCAGGGACCCATCTGGAGGTTGTAGGTTTCTGGAAAGTTACTCTAGTGCCTGGAACCCTTGTGGAATCTTATATGTTGCCCTAGGTGTTCTGTAGGATTGGCTGGAATGGTTCTGGTTGGGGGTTGGCAGGTTATAATATGTAACAATGTCTAACTGAAGCTTGCATAAGAGCAACCTTCAGAATAGTCTCTCGACTCTATTTGAACTCTCTCTGCCACTGATACTTTATTAATTACACTTCTTTCCTCCCTTTTGGTCAGGATGTAATCATTGATCCCACAGTGCCAGGTCTGGATTCATCCCTGGGAGTCCTCTCCGACGTCGCCAGGGAGACTTTCACCCCTGGATGTCGTGTCTCACATTGGGGGGAGGGCAATGATTTCATTTGCAGAGTTGGGCTTAGAGAGACTAAGGACATATCTGAGCAACAAAAGAGGTCCTCCAGAAGTAACTCTTAGGCATGCCTATAGTAGTCTAAGCTTCTATGCTACCTATATAAGCTTCACAAGAGTAAGCCTCATTTTCGAGGGCATGGCCTATTGAAGTTCAACCTCATTAGCTAAAGGTTCACCCATCTCTAGCTTCTATGTATCTCTAAGTCCCCTATATTCTATAAGTCTCTGATTATACCCTTATGCTGGTCATAAAAGTGGAATCATACAGTATCTATCATTTTGTGTCTGGTGAAATTCACTCAACATTATATCCTCAAGGCTCATCCATCTTGTCATGTGCTTCAGAACGTCATTTTGTTGTATTGCTGCAGAATATTTCTACTTATGTATATACCACATTTTGTTGATCCACTGGTCTGTTGATGGGTATTTGGTTTGTTTCCAACTTTTGGCGATTGTGAATAATGCTGCTATGAACAGCGGTGTGCAAATGTCTGTTTGTGTCATTGCTTTCAGCTCTTCTGGGTATATACCAAGTAGTGCTATTGCTGGGTCATAGGGCAACATGATATTTAGTTTCCTAAGGAACCGCCAGTCTTCCACAGTGGCTGCACCATTATACATTCCCAACAGCAGTGCATAAGTGTCCCAGTTTCTCCACATCCTCTCCAGCATTTATAGTTTCCTGTTTGTTTAATAGCTGCAATTTTTAAAGGTGTGCGGTGGTATCTCATTGTAGTCTTCATCTGCATTTCACTTACAGCCAGTGAAAATGGGCATCTCTTTATGTGCTCTTGAGCCATCTGTATTTGCTCTTCAGAAAAATGCCTATTCATATCTTTAGCCCATTTTATAATTGTATTGTTTGTTTTTTTGTTATTGAGTTGTATGATTTCTTTGTATATACAGGAAATCAAACCTTTGTTTGATATGTGATTTCCAAATATTTCCTCCCATTGAGTAGGCTGCCTCGTCATCTTTTTGACAAAGTCTTTTGAGGTGCAGAAGCATTTGATTTTGAGGAGTTCCCATTTATCTAATTTTTATTTTGTTGCTTGTGCTTTGGGTGTAAAGTTTAGGAAACTGTCTCCTATTACTAGGTCTTGAAAATGTTTCCCTACAGTTTCTTCTAGAAGCTTTTTGGAGCCAGTTCTTATATATGTGTTTGATCTACTTTGAGTTAATTTTTTGTAGGGTGTAAGATAGGGGTCGTCTTTCATTCTTTTGGCTATTGATATCCAGTTCTTCCATACCCAATTATGGAAAAGGCTATTTTGTCCCAGTTAGAGGATTTGGGGGCCTTGTCAAAATCAGTTGACCATAGATTTGGTGGTCTATTTCTGCACTCTCAATTCGATTCCATTGGTCAGTGCTTCTGTCTTTGAGCCAGTACCATGCTGTTTTGACCACTGTGGCTTTATAATAGGTTTTAAAGTCAGGGAGTGTTAATCCTCTCACTTTGCTCTTCTTTTTTAGGATGCTTTTAGCTATTCGGGGTCTCTTTCCCTTCCAGATGAATTTGGTAGTTAGCTTTTCCAAATCTTCAAAGTAGGTTGTTGGAATTTTGATTGGTACTGTGTTGAATATTGTTCTAGTTTGCTAACTGCCAGAATGCAATATACCAGAAATGGAATGGCTTTTCAAAAGGGGAATTTAATAAGTTGCTTGTTTACAGTTCTAAGGCTGAGAAAATGTCCCAATTAAAACAAGTCTATAGAAATGTCTAATCAAAGGCATCCAGGGATAGATACCTTGGTTCAAGAAGGCCGATGAAGTTCAGGGTTTCTCTCTCAAGTGAGAAGGCACATGGCGAACACAGTCAGGGCTTCTCTCTCGGCTGGATAGGCACATGGCGAATACGGTGTCATCTGCTAGCTTGGTCTTCTGGCTTCCTGTTTCATGAAGCTCCCCAGGAGGCGTTTTCCTTCTTCATCTCCAAAAGTTACTGGCTGGCGGACTCTCTGCTTCATGGTGCTGCAGCATTCTCTGCTCTCTCTGAGTCTCTCATTCTCCTTTTATAGGACTTCAGAAACTAATCAAGACCCACTCAAATGGGTGGAGACATGTCATCCCCTAATCCAGCTTAACAACCATTCTTAACTAAATCACATCAACCAGGGAGATGACCTCATTACAGTTTCAAATATACAGTATTGCATAGGAAGTATTTTACCTTTAAGAAATGGGATTTATATTAAAACATGGCTTTTCTTAGGGGGCATACTTCCTTTAAAACCAGCACAAATATGTAGATCAACTTGGCGAGAATTGACAACTTAACTATGTTTAGCCTTCCTATCCACGAGCAGGGAATGTCTTCCCACCTATTTAGCTCCCCTTTGATTTCTTTTAGCAGTGTTATGTAGTTTTCTGTGTACAATTCCTTTACATCCCTAGTTAAGTTCATTCCTAAGTATTTGATTCTTTTAGTTGCTATTTTGAATGGAATTTTTTCCTTAACTGACTCCTCAGCTAGGTTATTGCTTGCGTATAGAGATATTACTTATTTTTGCATATTAATAATATATCCCACCACCTTGTTGAACTTGTTTGCTCAAGTAACTTTGCCATAGATTTCTCAAGATCTTCCAAGTATAGTATCATATCATCTGCAAATAATGAGAGTTTTACATCTTCCTTTCCAATTTGGATTTTTTTTATTTCTTTGTCCTGCCTGATTGTTCTAGCTAGAACTTCTAGCACAATGCTGAATAATAGTGGTGACAGTGGGCATCCTTGTCTTGTACCTGCTCATAGTGGGAAGGCTTTCTGTCTCTATCCTTTGAGTACAATGCTGGTTACCAGTTTTTCATATATTCCCTTTATCATAATGAGAAAGTTACCTTTGATTCCATCTTTTGGAGTGCTTTTATCAGAAAAGGATGATGACTTTTGTTGAATGCTTTTTTAGCATCAATTGAGATGATCATGTGATTTTTCCCTTTCAATTTGTTAATGTGCTGTATTACATTAATTGCTTTTCTTATGTTGAACCATCCTTGCATTCCTGGTATAAACCCCACTTGGTCATGTTGTATAATTCTTTTAATATGCTGTTGGATTTGATTTGCTAATATTTTATTGAGAAATTTTGCATCTATGTTCATTAGGGAGATTGGCCTGTAGTTTTCCTTTCTTATATCATCTTTACCTCGTTTTGGTATTAAAATGATATTGGCTTCATAAAATGAGTTACAGTTCCTTTTTCCTCAATTTTTTGGAAAAATTTCAGAAAGATTGGTGATAGTTCTTTCTACAGTGTTTGATAACATTCCCCTGTGAAGCCATCTGGCCCTAAGCTTCTCTTTGTAGGAAGATTTTTGATGACTGATTGAGTCTCTTTACTTGTAATTAGTTTGTTGAGATCTTCTATTTCTTCCGTGAGTCAGTGTAGCTTGTTTGTGTGCCTCCAGGAATTTGTCCATTTCATCTAAGTTGTCTTATTTGTTGGTGTACAGTTGTTCATAGTATTCTCTTATGATTTCTTTTATTCTTCAGGGTCTGTGGTAACGCACCCCTTCTCATTTCTAACTTTGTTTATTTGCATCCTTTCTCTTTTTTTCTCTGTCAGTCTTGCTAGTGGCCCATCAATTTTATTGATTTTCTCAAAGAACCAACTTGGTTTTATTGATTCTTTTGATTCTTCTTTTGTTCTCCTATTCATTTATCTCTGCTTTAATCTTTGTTATTTCTCATCTCCTATTTGCTTTGGGGTTAGTTTGCTGTACTTTTTCATGTTTCTCCAGGTTTGCTGTTAAGTCCTTGATGTTTGCTCTTTCTTGTTTTTTAATATAGGCATTAAGGGCAATAAATTTCCCTCTCAGCACAGCCTTTCCCACATCCCGTAAGTTCTAATTTTCATTCATCTCCAGGTAGCTACTGATTTCTCTAGCAATTTCTTCTTTGACCCATTGGTTGTTTAAGAGTGTAAAATAATTAAAATATATTTAATCTCCAAATAGATTTACTAATGTTCTCATTCTTTGGTGGTTATTGAGATCCAGCTTCATCCCATTGTGATCAGAGAAATTGATTTGAATAATTTCAATATTTTAAAATTTATAAAGACTTGGTTTGTGCCCCAGCATATGATCTATCCTGGAGAATGTTCCATGAGCACTAGATAAATAAGTAAAACCTTGTGCTTTGAGATGCAATGACCTATATATGTCTGTTAAGTCGAATTCATTTATCAAGTTATTTAACCTCTCTATTTCCTTGTTGATCTTCTGTCTGGTCATTCTGTCTATAGAAGAGAGGGGTGTATTGAAGTGTCCTGCTATTATTGTTGAAACATCTATTGCTCCCTTCAGTTTTGCCAATGTGTCTCATGTACTTTGGATTTGTTTTATTGGGAGCTTAAACATGTATGATTGTTATATCTTCTTGGTGAATTGACCCTTTAGTTGGTATATAGTGTCCTTCTTTGTCTTTAATGTCTTTACATTTTAAAGTCTACTTTGTCCGATATTAGTATAGCTATTCCTGCTTTCTTTTGGTTACAACTGGTGTGGAAAATCATTTTCCATCCTTTCACTTTCAATCTATTTGTATCCTTGTGTCTTGTAAGCAGTATATAGCTGGATTATGTTTTTAATCCATTCTGCCAATCTCTATCCTTTAATTTATAAATTTAGTCCATTAACATTCAAAGTTATTACTGAAAAGGCATTTCTTGATTCCACCATCTCATATTTTTATTTTATTTATCAGATTTATATATTCTTTTCCCTCTTTCTTTTTGCATTCTTTAAATCACACTTAGTGGTACTCTTCAATACTGTGGTCTCCTCCAGACCTCCCTCTCCTGTCTTATTTTTTCCTGCTGGCGGAACTCCTTTTAGCATTTCTTGTAGGGCAGTTCTCTTGTTGACAAATTCTTTCAGCAGTTCTTTGTCTGTGAAAACTTTTCTATCTCCCTCAATTTTGAAAGATAATTTGGCTGGGTTCAGAATTCTTGTTTGGAAACCTTTCTCTTTCAGGATCTTGAAGATATCATACCACTGCCTTCTCACTTCCAGGGTGCTAGTTGAGTAGTCTGAACTCAGTTTTATTTGATTGTCCTTGTATGTAGTAGATTGTTTTCCTCTTGCTGTTTTCAGGATTTTCCCCTTCTCTTCAACATTTGAGAGAGTGATTAGTATGTGTCTTGAGGAGGGCCTATTTGGATTTATTCTGTTTGGAGTTCTTTGGGCTTCTTTGACTTGTATATTTATGTCCTTAATGAGGGTGGGAGGTTTTCTCCCATTATATCCTTAACTACTCTTCCAAGCCCTTTACCCCTCTCTTCTCCTTCTGGGACACCAGTGATTCTTATATTTGAGCACTTTGTTTTGTCTATCATTTCCCTGATTTTTCTCATCTTTTTTGCCATTTGCTATTTTCAGTCTTCAAAATCAATTATCCTGTCCTGTATATCCCTTATTCTTTCTTCTGTATCTTCAAATCTGGTGTTGTGTGCCTCTAGTATGTTTTTTATTTTGTCAACAGAGTCTTTAATCTCTGTGATATCTGCTATTTTTCTTTTTATTCTTTCAAATTCCTCTTTGTGCTCTTCTGCTGTCTTCTTGATCTCCTTTATGTCACTTACTGCCCCACTTATTTTATTAAGTAGAGTTGTATGAACATCTTTGATTAGTTGTTCCAACGTCTGTGTCTCCTCTGGTGTTTTAATTTGGTCATTAGGCAGGGCTATATCTGTTTGCATTGTGATATGCTTAGTGATCTTCTGCTGTCTTCATCACATGTAAATATCTTGATTGATTTACTTTGGGAGTTGATTTCTTTCAGTAGTCTAAGGCCTTGTGTTAGTGAGATGGTTGTACAGCAGGGAGCAGGGCATGGGGTAGAGCACTCAGTATGGTCATTTGTTTTAGGGCAGATATGGGTGCAGGTTGGGGATGTTACACTGATGCTTGTGAACGTGGGTGCCCTGTGGCCAGGGAGGATGTAGCTGTGTGGGTGCACAGATCTGGGGGTATAACTCTGGTGTGCTCTGGTCTGAGGCATGGGGCCCTTTGTGTACATGTGTAGAGCTGTGTCAGCAGGTTGACATTATGCTTTTGTGGATTGGGGGCATATGTGACCCAGCTGTGCAGGTCGACACTTTCTCACAACCAGTAAGTGTGGCTGAGTGCTCTGAACATGTGCGGCTCTAGGACTGCTGTAAAGTGTCATTCCCAGAGCTGAATGATGTGATTGGGGACCCGTGCACATGCATGGGCCTGAGTGTGCTGTAAAGGAATGCGCTGTGTTCAGGGAGGGTGGGGTGAGGCATGACACTATGGGAGGGGGCAAGGGTAGCCTAGGTATGAGGGTTAGTGCCTGCAGCCTTCATGCACTGGCAAAAGCCTGCAGGGAACAGGGATGGGGAGGTAGTGCTTGGGAGGTATAAAGGAGAGGTGGGTTGGGCTGCACTTGGGGTGGGGGTGTCAGGCAGGCACGTGCACTGGGGGCTGGTGGGGTGGGCATGCTTGGAGCATGGGGAATATGAGAGGGTGATGGGGTTCAGGTACCACTGGGGTGAGTCACTGGTCATGGGGCTGTGCTGGTGAGGGTAGCGTGTCCAAGGAACGTGGCCTGGCTTACTTCCTAGTCCTGCACTCCTGGCTCCATGCCTCTGTGCCAGGCTCCAGCCTTCTGTCTCTCAGTTCCTCAGCTCTGCAACCAGGGCTGCTGCATGTGGTGCAGAAGGCTCTCCCAGGTCAGCTGCACTCCCCATTCACTGCCTCAGTCACCCTCCTGTTCCCTCTCCAACCTTTCCTTGGAGTAGGGCTAATCTCAAGCCATTCTAGTCAACCATCTTTCTGGAAATCAGTGTGTGAATTTTGACATATCCTTCATAAAAAGTTCAAATAATTAAGTGATATTGTTATAATAGAATTCTCTTTCATTCCCATCAACTAATGTATGTTTCAGTGCTTAAATCCACATAAATGAGAAACAGGGATAAAATTTTTGCTTAATACTATCTCATTCTAACAGCAAATTATATTGATTCATGGATACAAGAACTAATTTTAAAAACTCCATTTCTCTCACTAAAGGATGAATTTGTCATAAATTTTTACTTTTTTATATTAAATTTTATTCTTCAAATTTGTAATTTGTGTAATTTTGATCATTTGCACACTAATAATGGCCATATTAATAACTAAATACTGTAGAAAATTTAATATACATAGCCTTATGGTCCCAGTAAACTTTTGAAAAATGTTTAATTTTAGTTTATATATATATATTTTATTGCTGAGAAATATGTCAAGGTGATCAAGAAATGATGTCAAAGATAAAAAAAATTCCATTAGGATGAATTCTGTGGGGGAAGTGGAATTTAATGTAAATCCAGTTCAAGGAGAAGTGCTATCAAATTTCTGATGATCATTTGGCCACATTTCTTAGATTCCGTGGGATACATTACAAAGAATGATGTGATAATTTCTTTGAAATGATTGTAGTGTGCTATAAGTGACATCTTTTTGAAACTAATTAGATATGACAAAAATTTCAGCTCTTAACTTAAAAATATGCCAGGGGGTACACATCTTTGCAAATTCCTTTTAAAGGGCATGGAACAAAAAGTTAGAAGGCATCATGCTTGCCTAAAGTGACAGTTGTTAGGAGGATAGAGCAATGCAGGATGACCAGAGCATAGTATCAAAGGAACCAACCCAGGATTGATTCTCCACCTCTAAGGAATATTTAGAGATTTAAGACCAAAAAGAAGTGCATTCCAGTCCAATGTGAATTTATTTGTAGTAACAATTTTTAAGGACAAGGGTAAGATATTTGTTAAATGAAAAGTATACCTTGAAAAGTAGGAGTAAGGGAAAAAGTACATTTTGAATATGCAGCTTTGTGATATTTGAAAAGCAGTTACCAAAGGGTAATAGTGTTGAATAGGCCTCTAAGACAAATGTAAAATACAGAAGACATCATTAATACTTTTGTGCATAAATGTGTCTGTATGTGAGACTCAAGTGTGAATCTGAATTATTAGTGATGAAATAGTGATATGGAAACCAGAATCTTCTGGGATCTGTTTTATTTAGCTAGTGTCCTGGTGGATGCTAGCCTGCTGGGGTTTTACTCCTGTCCCCAACCGAAAAGAAAATCTCCTTCACGGTCCTCTTCTCCTGATGCCTGAAATATCACCATTGTGAAAGATATTTCTTTGGAGTAAGGCTTAGGTGCTGGCTAAAAGACTAATCCCTTAGGAATGCAAACTCTACACAGGCTTCTCAGCCTCTTTGTGAATGAGATTCCCAAATTCCTTTCCAAGATTGGGATTAATTTATAATAGGAGAGTACAGGAGGTCATTAGGTCAGGCTAGGGACAGGAGGCACCTATTCAATTTAAACTTGGTGGATTTCCCCTGTCTGTGGCATCTCTGTTCCAGTGCCTGTCACTCCATGAGTGAGGGCCCCATGCTGACATGAAATTGGCTTCCAAATTTCCTTTTAATTAGATACAATAATGCAGTCTCTTAGCTGAGGGCTTCTCCTATGGGTCTTCCTGGTTTATCTGTTGTCTTTGATCCTTACCTCCTATTCTGCCCACCACAACACCTCATTCCCTTGCAAACCCTCCTCTGCCATCATAGCTTGCAGTTGTTTAGAATAATTCAGAAATAGCTCATTGCCAACAGAGTAAAGCCCACATTCCTCAGCCTGGCATTCATGAAAGCACATAGCAATGGGAGGAAGTAGGTCCCTGGGTGCAAGTTTATGAAACTGTCGCAAAGAAGTCAGCCAAAAAAGTACTGAGTAACATTCCATCGAGTAACTAGATTTGTTGAACATCAAATGTGTGAACATACCGTGGTTTTGCTAGTATGTATTCAGTTCTGAACTATTCTAGAACCTGTTGTAAGGAGAGCTGGCACAAACACATTACCATTTCCACTTCTCGATTTCTCTAGACCCACTTACTCCTTCTGGCTGTACTATGTATAGGTAGAAGTACTTTGATGGAAATGGCACCCCCCATATTGCTGAGTGGAAGAGGGAAAGGGCATCTTATGGGAGTGGGTTTTTTCCTTTTTCTGAGCAACTTTTCTCTCAGATAACTGTACAGCTCTCTCTCTCTCTCTTTTATTTATTTATTTTTATTTTTTTCTTTATTTTATTAATTAAAAGAATTACAAGAAACAAACATTCCCAACACATACACTCAGCAATTCACAATATCATCACATAGTTGCATATTCATCATCATGATCATTTCCCAGAACATTAGCATCAATTCAGAAAAAGAAATAAAAAGACAACAGAAAAATATAACAAACAGAAAAAAAATGTTTACAGGCCATACCCCTTACTGATCCTTTTCATTGATCACTAGCATTTCAAACTAAATCTATTTTAACATTTGTTCCCCCTATTATTTATTTTTATTCCATATGTTCCTCTCATCTGTTGACAAGGTAGATAAAAGGAGCATCAGACACAAGGTTTTCACAATCACACAGTCACATTGTGAAAGCTGTATCATTATACAATCATCATCAAGAAACATGGCTACGGGAACACAGTTCTACATTTTCAGGCAGTTCCCTCCAGCCTCTCCATTACATCTTGGATAACAAGGTGATATCTACTTAATGCATAAGAATAACCTCCAGGATAACCTTTCGACTCTGCTTGGAATCTCTCAGCCATTGACAATTTGTCTCATTTCACTCTTCCCCCTTTTGGTTGAGAAGGTTTTCTCAATCCCTTGGTGCTGAATCTCAGCTCATTCTAGGATTTCTGCCCCATGCTGCCAGGAAGGTCCATACCCCTTGTAGTCATGTCCCACGTAGACAGGGGGAGGGTGGTGAGTCTGCTTGCTGTTTTGGCTGGAGAGAGAGGCCACATCTGAGCAACAAAAGGGGTTCTCTTGGGGGTGACTCTTAGGCTTAATTTTAAGTAGGCTTGACCTATCCCCTGTGGGGTTAAGTTTCATATGTACAAACCCCAAGAGTGTGGGTTCAGCCTATACCTTTGGTTGTCCACACTGCTTGTGAGAATATCAAGAATTCAACTTGGGGAAATTGAGTTTTCCCTTGTTCTCACCATTCCCTGAAGGAGACTTTGCAAATACTTTTCCGCTCACTGATCAAATCACTCTGGGATTCATCAGGGCATCACCTGGACAAACCAACAAAATTTCATGTTCTAAACAAAGTTCCATGAACTTAAGGTGTTCAATCAACTATCTATATAAGTTATATTAGGAGATGCACTAGTCAAAGTATAGATTGGTACCAAATAAACATTTTTTGCTTTAGTCTCACATATTAGTTGAAATTTTAAAATATTAATTCCCATCTATTTTCAGCACCCTGCAGTAATGACATTCTTTTGTTCTTCCTCATGCAAAAACATTTTTTAAATTTGTACATTTAGTCACTATCATTATACACTCTAGGCATTCCTAGATTACACCATCTCAATCTTTATCGACTATATTTCTTTGCGATTTCAATTATGCCCCAGCCCTCCTTGCTCTATCATTCTCATATGCAGCTTCATGCAGTGTTTTAACATAATTGCATTACAGTTAGGTAAAATTGTGCTGTCCATTTCTGAGTTTTTATATTCAGTCCGGTTACACAATCTGTATCCCTTCAGCTCCAATTACCCAATATCTTACCCTATTTCTATCTCCTGATGGTCTCTGCTACCAAGGAAATATTCCAAGTTTATTCACTAATGTCAGTTCATATCAGTGAGACCATACAAATATTTGTCCTTTCATTTCTGGCTAATCACACTCAGCATAATGTCCTTAAAGTCCATTCATGTTGTTACATGCTTCGTAACTTTATTCTGTCTTACAGCTGCATAATATTCCATCTTATGTAAATGTCACAGTTTGTTTAGCCAACTGTCTGTTGATGGACATTTTGGCTGTTTCCATCTCTTCGTAATTGTTAATAATGTTGCTATAAACATTGATGTGTAAATGTCCATTTGTGTCCTTGACCTCGTATACTTTGAGTAGAGACAGCATATAAAGGGGTCCTGTTTTTTAATCCATTCTGCCAGACTATGTCTTTTGATTGGAGAGTTTAATCCATTAATATTCAGTGTTATTACTGCATGGGTAGTACTTTCTTCTATTTTGCCTTCTGGATTTTTTATGTCATATCTAATTTTCCTTCTTTTTACCTTTACTCATAGTCTTCCTTTCTACACTCTTCTCCACCCCTCTCTCTTCTGTCTTCGTATCTGTCTCTAGTGTTCCCTTTAGTATTTCTTTCAGAGCTGGTCTCTTGGTCACAAATTCTCTCAGTGATTTTTTGTCTGAAAATGTTTTAATTTCTCCCTCATTTTTGAAGGACAATTTTGCTGGATATAGAATTCTTGGTTGGCAGTTTTTCTCTTTTAATAATTTAAATATATCATCCCACTGTCTTCTCGCCTCCATGGTTTCTGCTGAGAGATCTGCACATAGTCTTATTGGGCTTCCCTTGTATGTGATGGATTGCTTTTCTCTTGCTGCTTTCAAGAGCCTCTCTTTCTCTTTGACCTCTGACATTCTGATTATTAAATGTCTTGGAGTATGTCTATTTGGATCTATTCTCTTTGGGGTACGCTGCACTTCTTGGATCTGTAATTTTAAGTCTTTCATAAGAGTTGGGAAATTTTCAGTGATAATTTCCTCCATTAGTTTTTCTCCTCGTTTTCCCTTCTCTTCTCCTTCTGGGACACCCACAACACGTATATTCATGTGCTTCATATTGTCTTTCAATTCCCTGAGTCCCTGGTCATATTTTTCCATTTTTTCCCCTATAGTTTCTGTTTCTTGTCGGATTTCGGATGTTCCGCCCTCCAGTTCAGAAATCCTATGTTCTGTCTCTTGAAATCTGCCATTGTAGTTTTCCATTGTTTTTTTCATCTCTTCTACTGTGCCTTTCATTCCCATAAGTTCTGTGATTTGTTTTTTCAGACTTTCAGTTTCTTCTTTTTGTTCTTTCCTTGCCTTCTTTATATCCTCCCTCAATTCATTGATTTGGTTTTTGATGAGGTTTCCCATGTCTGTTCGTACATTCTGAATTAATTGTTTCAGCTCCTGTATCTCATTCAAATTGTTGGTTTGTTCCTTTGACTTGGTCATATCTTCAATTTTCCTGGTGTGATTTGTTATTTTTTGCTGGCATCTAGGCATTTAATTACCCTAATTAGATTATTCTGGAGATTGCTTTAACTTCTTTTATCTAGGGTTTTCTTGCTGGATGAATTTGTTGTCTATGTGTTGTTTGACATTCTGTTCAGCTTTATCTGGACCTTTAGCCTAAGTTTTGTTTAACAAAGGAGAATTTTTCAGTTCTTGTTTTCTTGTTTCTTGCCCTGCTTGTGTGGTGCCTTTCCCCCACACACACTTAGGAGGGTCTACTTAGATATTATAGACCCCGGCCAGATTTTCCCAGACCAAACTGGCCTCCTATCAGGAGGAAAGAGTCACCTGCGTCGGTTTTCCCTGAGGGTGAGACCCAGCAAGTTGAAAGACTTTCCTGTGAAGTCTCTGGACTCTGTTTTTCTTATCCTGCCCAATATGTGGCGCTTGTCTGACTGCAGGTCCCACCAGCATAAGATGATGCAGTACCTTTACCTTTGGCAGACTCTCCCTGCTGGGGGCTTGGTGGAGACAGAGGAGAGGTTGTAGGTTGGTTTTAATGGCTTCAAATTACCAAGCCCTGGTGTGTGAATTCCTTGATGGAGGGATTCCACCTGGGTGGGGCTTCACCCCTCCCCTGGGGAAGGCACAACCTCCAGATAAGCCCCCCAAAGAGCTCACTTCCGCCTATGCATGGAGCAGTTGCAGCTTTAAAAGTCCTGCTGCTGTATCCAGAGGCAGTCAAGCCTTTGCAGATACACAGCCACAAAAACCTCTGTTTCCTTCTTTTTTTTCCCCTTTTTTCTGTCAGTCCTGCCCCCTTGGTGCCAGGACAAATATGAGCAACCTCCACTTTGATCAGGTTCACCTAAGCTGGGGGCCTATTTTTAGTAGTCAGAATTTGTTAATTAGTTCCACAATTGGCGTTTGATTGTGCCCAGTCCCTGCTGCTGGTAAAGTCCTTTCCTTTCCCCTCTGGGAAGCAGCCTGTGGGGGAGGGGCGCTGGCCGCTGCAGCTTGGGAACTCATGGTTCTGGGGGGTGCTCACAGCCATCCAGCTGGTCCAGACATGGGTACGCTGTGTGTCCTGTCACTATCGTGGCTCTGGGAGCTGTTCTGTACTGTTTCTGGTTATTTAGTAGTTGTTCTGGAGGACGAACTAAAATGTGCACATTGCTAAGCCTCCATCTTGGCCCGGAACCGCTCTCTCTCTCTTAACACCTTGCTTTCTGAGGGTGACCAGCCCAGCACTGAAGAGCTTCCTTGGACATGGGGTTTTCAGAGCTAAAACTTGGACAGTCCCAGGAAAACCAGAATGGTTGATCATTTTAGTTATTCAATTTTCACCTTCTCAGTGAGGTGAAAACCAACCACCACGTGTAAAAGAATGCACACTCCCTTCCCTACAATCTCTACTACCTTACCCTGCTCTATTTTTCATCCCAGATCTGTTTACTTTCAGTCTCCTCCCACTGTAACATAAGCTCACTTCTGTATCTCTAACATATAGAACATCACCTGAGACACAGCAAACAATAACCATTGTTGCATAAAATTCATCCAGTTTGCCTCTAGGAAGCATGTTTTTTCACTTGTTTGTTTAAATCACTGAACTTCAAGGATAGAAAAGCTTACCTAACTATGACAGCAGCTGGGAATCACTCACTCTTCCAGGTGCCTACTAACAAGCTTAGACCTGCTCATCATTTAATTACATTTGGTTTAAATTCTATTCTGTCTCTTTGAGTAGTTTATTTTGGCAATGCTACTTCTTTGATATCTTTGGTTTTCATCTCTTCCTCTAACCCCTATTGCCATTGCCCTCAATCAGACTTTATCAACTCTAGAGCACTAACTCTTACAACACACCAAACTCTTACACTTTTATTTGGTTCCAACTTCAGGGTATTTGTCTTAGTTAGTCCTTCTTTCCTGGAACATACTGCCCCAAGATTTGCCCATTTCTGGGCCCATCATTTTAATCTAGTCTCAACTACATTATTCCCACCTCAAGGAGGCTTTCCTTGACTGATCTAACTAGAGGAGTTCCAGCAGCCACTTTGGTGGGGGGAAACTAGGGAAGGATATTTTGTCCATGACTTCCAAAGATTTAAAAAGAAAAGAGAAGCTCAATCAAAGGTGTCTACATATATATTGCAACTTCTGTCAAACTATAAAATTCTTACTATCAACAAACGATAGGCTGGGGAGAAAAGATTACAATAAAAGTGACACGGTTAATGTAGACTCCATTCCCTGGTAACCTCTAACCTACCTTCTGTCTCTATGAATTTTCAAGTTTCATCCATAATGCAACATGTCTCAGAAAGTCATTCATTCTTATGGCCAAATAATATTCCATTGTATGTATATAACACATTTTGTTTAACTATTCTTCTGTTGATGGACCTCATGGGTTTTTTTTAGAGAAGTTGTAGATTTACAGAAAAATCATGCAGAAAATACAGCTTTGGCATGTATCCCCCTTTACACACACAGTTTTCCATACTAAATACTTTCCATTAGTGTGATATCTTTGTTACAATTGGTAAAACATTATTATTATAATAATACTAATTATAGTCCATAGTTTGAATTAAAGTTCATTGCTTGTGTTGTATAGTCCATGTTTTTTTTTATTTTTATTCTGGTAGTATACACACAACATAAAATTTCCCCGTAATCACATTCAAATATATTTAGTGGTGTTAATTACATTCACAATGTTGTGCTACTACCATCACCAACATCGATTACCAAAACTTTTCTGTCATCTCCAAACAAAAACTCTGTACAATTACATATTAACTCCCCATTCCCTAAACCCTCTCCAGAAACCAGACTGATATTCTAATTTCTGACTTTATGAATATGCTTGTTCTAATGATTCAGAGAAATGAGATCATGCAATATTTGTACTTTTGTGTCTGGCTTATTCCACTCAATGTGATATCTTTGAGGTTCATCTATGTTGCCACATGTATCATAACTTCATTCCTTTTTACAGCAGAGTAATATTCCATTGTATGTATATACCACATTATATTTATCCATTCCTCTGTTGATAGCCGTTGGGTTTCTTACATTTTTTTGCAAATGTGAATAATGCCACTATGAACATTGGTATGTCAATGTCTGTTCAAGTCACTGCTTTCAATTCTTCTGGATATGAACCTAGAAGTGGGATTGCCAGGTCATATGGTAAATCTATACTTTGCTTTTTGAGAAGCTGCCAAACTCTCTTTCACAGTGGCTGCACCATTTTCTTGACCACAAATGACCTAGTGTTACTATTTCTCCACATCCTCCCCAGCACAAATTATTTTCTGTTATTTTAATAATATCCATTCTAGTGTGTGTGAAATGGTACATCATTGTGGTTTTGATTTGTATTTTCCCAAAAGCTAGTGATGTTAAGCACCTTTTTCATGTGTTTATTGGATATTCATGTATCTTTGGAGAAATGCCTATAGCATTCTTTTGCCCATTTTGTGCTGTTTGTTTTTTGTTGTTGTTGTTGTTGAGTTGTACAATTTCATTATATGTTCTGGATATTAACACTTATTTGATATGTGGTTCTCAAATATTTTCTCCCATTCAGTGGGTTACTTTTTTATTTTCATGATGAAGCTTTTTGATGCAGAAAAGATTTTAAGTTTTATGACATCCCCCTTAACTCTTTTTCCTTATAGTGCTTGTGCTTAAGTCTAAAAAACCATTGTGTAACACGAGGTCCTTAAGAGGCTTCCTATGTTTCTTCTAGGAATTTTGTAATTGTAGTTTTGTTCTTATATTTAGGTTTTGATCAATTTCTGAGTTAATTTCTGAATATGATGTGAGGTAAAGGTCCATTTTCATTGTTTTCTGTATGGATATCCATTTTTCCTAGTACCATTTGTTGAAGAGACTGTTCTTTCCCCAGTGAGGTTGTCAAATGTGATTTGGCTGTAGATGCAAGGGTTTATTTATAAACATTCAATTCAATTCCATTTGTCTATAAGTATGCCCTTATTGCTGAACCTTATTGTTTTGATTATTGTCGCTTTTAAATCGGGAAGTGTGAGTCCTCCAATTTCATTCTTTTTTTACAAGGTGGTTTTGGCTATTCGGGGTCCTTACTCTTCCCTGTAGATATGATGGTAGGCTTTTCCACTTCTACAAAAAAAGATGTTAGAATTTTGATTGAGATTACACTGAATCTGTAAATTGCTTTGCATAGAATTGACATCTTAACAATATTTAGTTCTCCAATCTACAGACACAAAATATCCTCCATTTATTTAGGTCTTCTATTTCTTTTAGCAATATTTTGTAGTTTTCCATGCATAAGTCCTATACATCCTCAGTTAAATGTAGTCCTTGTTATTGATTCTCATAGATGCTATTTAAATAAAATGCTTATCTTGATTTTCCCTTCAGATTGTTCATTACTTGTGTATAGAAACATTAGTCATATTTGCATGTCGATCTTTTTAAAAAAAGTTTTATTGAAATATCTTCATGCACTATACAGTCTATCCAAAGTATACAATCAATCACCCACAATATCAGTGCTTATTTGTTTATTCCTCACCATGATCATTTTTAGAATATTTATATCACTCTAGGAAATGAAATAAAAAGAAAAAAGAAAAAACCATACATCCTATATTCTTTACCCCTTCCTCTCATTGACCACTAGTATTGAAATCTACCCAAACTTTTTTTTAAAGCCTTATCTCTCCATTTTTTATTTATTTTTGTCCTTATCTTTTTACTTATCTGTCCATACCCTGGATAAAGGGAGCATCAGCCACAAGGTTTTCACAATCACATGGTCACATTTTAAAAGCTATATACTTATGCAATTGTCTTCATGGATCTAGGCCACTGGAACACAGTTCAACAGTTTCAGGTACTTCTCTCTAGCAACTCCAATACACCATAAACTAAAAAGGGATATCTATATAATGTATTAAAATAACCTCCGGGATAGCCTCTCAACTCTATTTGAAATATCTCAGCCACTGACACTTTATTTTGTCTCATTTCTCTTTCCCCACTTTTGATGAAGAAAGTTTTCTCAATACTATGATGCTAGGTCCTGGCTCATCCCTGTGAGTCATGTTCCATGTTATCAGGGAGAGTTACACCCCTGGGAGTCATGTCCCATGTAGGTGAGAGAGCAGCGAGTTCATCTGCCATGTTGGCTTAGAGAGAGAGGCCACATCTGAGAAACAGAGCAGGTTCTCTGGTGGTGACAGTAAGGCATAATTGTAAGTAGGCTTAGCTTCTCCTTTGCAGGAATAAGCTACATAGAGGCAAAACCCAAGATCAAGGGCTAAATCTATTGAAATGTTTGTCCCCACTACTTGTGACAATATTGGGAATTCCCCAGATGAAGAAGTTTAATATTTCCTCCTTTCTCCCCAGTCACACAAGGGAACTTTGCAAATACTTTTTTTTTTAGTTCTCTACCCAAATTACTCTGCAATGTATCAGGGCATTACACTAACCTGTACGAACCAACAAGATCTCACTCCCTATTCATGATTCCATGAAGTTATGGTGTTTAAATAAACTGACCATCCAAGGTAAATTAGACAATGTGCTACCAAAATTATAAATTTTGCACCAAATAACATCTCTCCCTTTGGTCTCACACAGAAGTTGACGTTTTTTGGGTTTTTTTTTTTTTTTCCGCATAGGCAGGCACCGGGAATTGAACCCGGGTCTCCAGCATGGCAGGTAAGAACTCTACCACTGAGCCACTGTGGCCCACCCAGAAGCTGAAGTTTTAAAATATGGACCACATCGTCCTTTACCTTGTGTTCTGATTTACCTTAGTCCTATACAGATCAGCTTCTTTCATATTTCTAGTCAAAGTCTGATCACTTTTTCAACTTTTTAAATAGTTACTGTATGGGGTAATGCTGAAATTCATAGATTCAGAGATCTAACTCTGAGTCTCAGGTGTCACATAAATACCCAAAGTTTTAGGGAATGACCAGGTTATACATGCATAGCTCAGCATTTCAGAATTTAGAAATAACAGTTACAGTTTTGGGAAGAGATGTGACTGCTATAAGAGCTTACAATCTAGGAACCTTTACAATAGGCCCCAACCTGGTAACCCATGCTCTCAGCTTCAATTCTCTGAGTTTGTATATTATAGCTAATCCATATGAGTGAGGTATGATAATATTTGTCTTTTTGTTTCTGATATTTCATTCAACATCCTGCCCTCAAGGTTCATTAACCTAGTTTCATGCTTTACAACTTCATTTCTTCTTGCAGTTACTCAGTAGTCCACTGCATGTTTACACCACAGTTCCCCCTTCCATTCCTCAGTCTATGTATCCTTAAGCCACCTCCATCCATTGCAAATCCTGAACACTGCCACCATAAACATTATTGTGCAAATGTCCATCATGTCCCCACTTTGAGTTCCTCCAGATATATACCTAGTAACAGGGTTGCAGGATCATATGACAACCCCACCCCTAACCTCCTGTAGATCCTCTACACAGCCTTCCAGAGGGGCTGCACCTCTCCGTTTCCCTACTGACAGTAAATAAGAGTATCTCTTTCTCTGAATTTTCTCCAGCATTTGTATCACTCTGTTCATTTTTAAACAATTTTATTTGCACATTATACAATCCAACCTGAGTAAAAAAATCAGTGGTTCCTGGTGTAATCATATTGCTGTGCCTTCACCATCACAATCTATATGACATTTCATTTTTTTTTTCTGCAAAGAATCCTATATCCCCCATTTATTGACATTTAGTTTTGGCATATTACCTTTGTTACACTCAATGGAGGCATATTACAATGTTGCTGTTAAGTATAGACCTAGCTTGCATTGACTGTGTTTTTTCCCGTACACCATCCCATTTTCAACACCTTGCAATGTTCTTGCATGTTAATCTTGTAATGTGACACTTGGCTGAATTCATTTTTCAGCTCTAGAAACTTTGTTCTGAATTTTTTCAGGAGTTCCTAAATATAGTATCATGTCATCTGCAAATAGGGAGAGTTTGACTTTCTTTCCAATTTGGATGACTTTTATTACTTTTATTACCTATATGCTCTGGTTACAATTTCTAGTACAATGCTGAATAATAGGGGTAACAGTGCTTTCAATCTTTCACCATTGAGTATCATGTTAGCTGCCGTTTTCTCATATATGCTTTTTATCATGTTGAGGAAGTTTCCTTCTATTTTTAGGTTTATAAGTGTTCTTATCAAGAAGAGATACTGGATTATGTCAAATGACTTTCTGTATCGAGGTGACCATGTGTTTTTACCCTTCCTTCTATTAATGTATTTTATTACATTAATTCATTTTTTATGTTGAACCACCCTTGCATACTTGGAATAAATCCCACCTTATCACGGTGTACAATTCTTTTATGCTGTTGGCTGTGGCTACTAGTATTTTGTTGAGGATTTTTAAATCTCTATTCTTAAAGAATATTGGTCTGTGATTTCCTATTCTTATAGTATCTTTATCTGGCTTTGGTGTCAGGGTGATGTTGGCCTCATAGAATGAGTTAGAAAGTTTTCTGTTCTCTTCAAGTTTTTGAAGAGTTTGAGCAAGGTTGGTGTTTAATCTTCTTGAAAATGTGTTGTAACGTACGGTGAACACATCTCATTCTGGACTTTTTTTTTTTGGGTGGTTTTCAATTACTCATCCAATTTCTTCACTCATTATTGGTCTGATAAGGTCTTCTATTTCTTCTTGAGCTAATATAGGTAGTTTTCATGTTTCTAGGCATTTGTCCATTTCATTTAGGTTATCAAATTTGTTGGCATATAGTTGTGCATAGTATTCTTTGTAGAATGTCCCCATATTCATTTCTGAGTTTAGTTATTTGCATCATTTCTTTTTTTTTTTTTTTTGTCAATTTAGCTAAGGGGTTCTCAGCTTTATTACTCTTTTCCAAGAAGCAACTTTTGGTTTTGTTGATTCTTTAAATTATTTTTTAATCTCTATTTTGTTTGTGTCCATTCTAATCTTTGTTACTGCTTTCCTTCTGCTCACTTTGGGCTTCGTTTGTGCATAATCTAAGTTGTCTAGTTTGTTGTCATACAATTTATTTTGGTGTTTTTTAAAAAATATTTTTTATTGTAACCCACATACACAGATTCTTTTTTTTTTTTTTTTTTTTTTTTTTTTTTTTTTTAAAGGAAAGACAGAGAGAAGGAAGGAAGGATAGAAGGAAGGAAGGAAGGAAGAAAGGGAAACATTTTTAAACATTTTCTTGTTTTATTGTATTCTGTTTCTCCGTTTTTGTTACATGGGCTGGGGCCGGGAATCGAACCGAGGTCCTCTGGCATAGCAGGCAAGCACTTTGCCCGCTGAGCCACCGCGGCCCGCCCATACACAGATTCTTGACATACAAACATTCTTGATATGGTTACGATCAATGGCTCACAATATCATCATACAATTTTTTAAAATTTCTTCAGAGTCTTTGGTAATGGCTCCCCTCTTATTTCTGATTTTGTTTATTTGCATCCTCTCTTTTTTTTTTTCTTTGTTGGCCTTGCTAGTGGCCCATCAATTTTATTGATTTTCTCAAAAAACCAACTTTTGGTTTTATTTATTCTATTGTTCTTTTGTTCCCCCATTCACTTAACTCTGCTTTAATCTTTGTTATTTCTTTTCTATTTGCTTTGGGGTTAGTTTTCTGTTCTTTCTCAAGTTCCTCCAGATGAGCAATTAAGTCCTCAATTTTTGCTCTTTCTTCTTTTTTAATATAAGCATTAAAAAAATTATTGATAAAACCAAACAACATGCAAACAATCTTAACATATGAACATTCCATACTTGGTGTTTAATCAGTGGCTCACAATATCATCACATAGTTGTATATTCATCACCATGATAACTTCTTAGAACATTTGTGTCACTCCAGAAAATTAATATATGGCATATCATTGCCAAAATAAATTTATGGCAATAAATTTCCTTCTCAGCACAGCCTTTGCCACACACCATAAGTCCTGATATGCTATATTCTTGTTTTCTAGACAGCTACCAATTTCTCTTGCTATTTCTTCTTTGACCAATTCATCGTTTAAGAATCTGTTATTTAATCTCCATATATTTGTGAAAGTTCTTTTTCTTTGGTGGTTTTTTGTTTCAAGTTTCATTTCATGTGATCAGAAAAAGTGCTTTGAAAAATTTCAGTCTTTTAAAATTTGTAAAGATCTGTTTTGTGCCCCAGCATGTGATCTGTCCTGGAGAATTTTCCATGAGCACTAGAGAAGAATGTATATCCTGATGTTTTGAGGTGACACAACCTATATAGTCTATTAGGTCTAGTTCCTTTATCAAATTGCCTAAGTTCTCTATTTCCTCGTTGGTCCTCTGTCTGATTGCTCTGTCTATAGAGGAGAATGGTGTATTAAAGTCTCCTACTATTACTGTTGAAACATCTATTGCTCCCTTCAGTTTTGTCAGTATTTGTCTCATGTACTTTGGAGCTCCTTCACTGGGAGCTTAGACATTCATAATTATTTCTTCTTGGTGAATTGTCCCTTTTACTAATATATAGTGTCCTTCTTTGTCTCTTATGATGTCTTTACATTTAAAGTCTATTTGGTCTGACATTAGTATAGCTTTCCCTGTTTTCTTTTGGTTACATCTTGAGTGGAACATCTGTTTTCCATCCTTTCACTTTCAATCTATTTGTATCCTTGTGTCTAAGATGAGTCTCTTGTAAGCAGTATATAGCTGGATTATATATTTCTTAATCCATTTTTCCAATCCATATCTTTCAATTGGTAAGTTTAGTCTATTAACATTCAAAGTTGTTACAGTAAAATCACTTTCTGAATTCACCATATTATCCTTTGGATTTCATTTGTCAGACTTATATATTCTTTTCATTCTTTCTCTTTGTACCCTTTAAGTTATCTTTACCGGTACTCTTCAATTCTGTGCCCTCCACTAGACCTCTCTCTCCATCTTTTTTTTTTTTTTCAGCCAGCAGAACTCCCTTTAGTATTTCTTGAAGGGCTGATCTCTTGTTGACACATTCTCTTGGAATTTGTTTTTCTGTGAAAATTCTAATCTTTCCTTCACTTTTGAAGGAAAATGTGGCTGGGTACAGAATTCTTGGCTGAAAGTCTTTCTCTTTCATGATCTTAAATATATCATATCACTGCCTTCTCACCTCCAGAGTGCCAGTTGAGTAGTCTGAATCCAGTCTTATGGGGTTTTCCTTGTATGTAGTAGATTGTTTTGCTCTTGCCACTTTCAGGATTTTGTACTTCTCTTCAACATTTGGCAGACTGATTAGTATGTGTCTTAGGAAGTGTCCAAATTGGGTAGGTCTATTTGGAATTATTCTATTTGGTGTTTTTTGAGCTTCTTCAATTTGCATATTTATGTCTTTTATAACAATTGGGAAGATTCTCCCCATTTATCCTCAACTAATCTTCCTAGCCCTTTACTTTTCTCTTTCTGGGATGCTGATGATTCTTATATTTGCTCACTTCGTTTTATCCATCATTTCCCTGAGACCTAATTCAAATTTTCTCATCTGTTTTGTCATTTGCTCTTTTGAGTGTTCAAAATCAGTTGTCCTTTCTTCTACCTCACTTATTCTTTCTTCTGCCTCTTCAAATTTGCTGTTGTGTGTCTCTAGCATATTTTTTATTTTGTCTACAGCATCTTTAATTTCTGTGATATCTGATATTTTTCTATTTATTCATTCAAATTTCTCTTTATGTTCTTCAAGTGTCTTCTTGACCTACTTCTTGTCATTAAACCACCCCATTGATTTTATTTAGTAGAGTTATATGAACATCTTTGATTAGTTGTTCCAAAGTCTATGCCTCCCCTGCTATTTTAATTTGATCATTAAGCTGGGCTATATCTGTCTGCATCTTCATACAGTTAGTGATCTTCTGTTGCTTTCGCAGCAGGACTTGGCTGGGCACAACAGTACAATGACAGGTTGTGGCACAGGTTTAGGCATGGGTCGGCAATGCTACACTGGTGCCTGTGAGCATGGGGAGTGGGTCATGGGGCTGTGGATGTGTGGAGTGGGAGCCATGGAGGCGAGGTGCATCTGAGGCATGCCTCAGAGCACAAGAGAAAGGTGCAACATGTGGAACACAAAGATATGGTGTGGTGGGAGGTGGATGGGGGAGCTGTACGGATGTTTAGGGGTTGGTACATGGGGAGGATGTGGGTGGGCATGTGGAGCTTGTTGGTTGTGGATATCAGTGTGTGGGGTGCAGGGCACAGAAGTTGGGGTACAGGGAGGGTAGGGCTTGGGTGTATTCTTGCAAAGGAATTGGGGTCCATGGGGGCCTGGGTGCCTGTGTGTGAATGTGCAGGGGCATGGCACAGGACATGGAAGTTGTGGGATGTTAGTCCTGGCTGGTGATGTTGGGTGGGCCAGGCGCTGGCACGGGTAGGCAGGTGTGGGGGGGACTGGGGCGGGGGTGCCTGTGTGGGCAGGGTGAGGGCTTTATGGTACAAATGCATACATGAGCACCTTCCAGGTGTGGGAGAAAGGCAGTTATGCCAGGGAAGTGGTGCAAGGGTGTGCATGTGTGTGATATATGATGTTGGGGTGCCAGGTTCAAGAGGTCAGTGCTCGGATACATGGGTTCCCGGTGGGGAGGATGTGTCTGTGCATGGGTTTGGAAGGTGGGGCCTTGGTGTGCATGGGTCTCTGGGGCAGGGCCCTGGTGTGTGCACATATAGAGCTCATGAGCAGCAGGTTGGGGTTGTGCCTTCATGGGCGGTTGTATCATAGATGTGCAGGTCTGCACTTGCCCGGAGCTGGAGGGGAATTGTGGGAGTGGGTGCATCCACATACATGGATCTGGGGGGCCCAGACATTGATGTACGCATGTACAGAGTTTGATGGGACCAGGCATGGTGGCATCACTGTATGGGCTGAGGGCGGGTGTGGCCTGTGCATGAAGGTGAGTGCTTGCTACCTGGAATCGCATGTGACCACCTGTAGTGGGCAGGGACAGGGAAGTGAGGGTTGAGGGGCTGCACATGGATGTGTGGGTCTTTGGAAGGGTGGGGCAAGCCTGTGTGCTTGTATGGGAGAGGTATGTCAGGCTGGGACAGGTGTGCACACATGCGTGGGGTGGGTGTGTGGGATGGGGATGCATGGGTAAGGGCGCTGGGCTGGGGGGGCTGGGAGCATGGTGGGGTGCAGATAACATGGTTCAGGGGCCTGGGGTGTGGGTAGGGTTGTGGATTGCAGAGTGGGGGCAGTGAACCTGAGTGTAGTGCATTGAAGGAATGTGGCTTGGCTTACTTCCTGTCCCTGTCTCTCTGTCTGTGCACTCCTGAGGGCTCTGGGCCTCCATTTGAAAAGGGCTAGGCTGTTTGCACTAGCTGGATGGTCTCCAGTTCTCTGCATCTCAATTCTTCATCTTTTTCAAGCAGGGCCTGCCTATGTGGTGTAGAAGACCTTCTCAGGGCACTTACACCCTGGAGTCACTGTCCTGGTTGTTTTTCTGTCACTTCTCTATCTGTTCCTTGGAGCGGGGGTGAACTCAACATATCCTATTCTACCATCTTCCCAGAACTTGTCTTTAAATTCCCTTTTTAAAAGCTGTTCTATTTCTGTTATATTGCATTCTGGCAGCTTAACAAATGAATACACATCTCTACTCTGAAACCTCTCAGTTACTGAAACTTTATTTTGTCTCATTTTTCTCTTCTGCCTTTTGGTGAAGAAGACTTTCTCAATCCCATAATGCCAGGTCTTGGCTCATCACAGGAGTCCTGTACCTTGTTGCTAGGGAGATTTAAACCCCTGGGAGTCATGTCTCATGTAGGAGGGAGGGCAGTGAGTTCACCTGCCGAGTTGGCTTACAGAGAGAAGCCACACTTGAGCAACAAAAGAGGTTCTCTGGGGCTGACTCTTAGGCATAATTATAAGTAAGCAGAGCTTCTCTCTTGCAGGAATAAGGTTCATAAGGGCAAATCCCAAGATCAAGGGCTCAGCCTATTGAATTGGTTGTCCCCACTGCTTGTAAGAATATCAGAAATTCCCCAGATGGGGAAGCTTAATATTTCCTCCTTTCTCCCCAGTCCTTCAAGGGGATTTTGCAAATGGCATTTTATTCTCTGCTCAAATTATTCTGGGGTATATTGGAAACCACACTAACCTAGACAAACCAAGAAGATCTCTTTCCCTATTCAAAATTACATGTAGTTATGGTGTTCAACTAAACTGACCATGCAAGTTAAATTAGATAATATGCTACCAAAAATATAAATTTTGTACCAAATAAACATCTGTCCCTTTGATCTCCCTCAGAAATTGAAGTTTTAAAACATGGACCATATCATCCTTTACTCTATGATCCTATCCAGATCATCTTCATTCATATCTCTTGTGGAAGTCTGATCCCCTTTTCAACTTTCTTAACAGTTGCTTTCTGTGGTACTGTTGACTTTCATAGTTTCAGAGCTCAACTTCTGAGTCCCAGGTGTCACATAAATACCCGAAGTTTCAAGGAACAATCAGGTTATATACAAGTACCACAGTATCTCAGAATTTAAAAATAGCTATTACAACGCTGGAAGAAATGTGACTGCTGTGAGAGTTTACAACCTAGGGCCCTTTACAATAGTCCCCAACCTGATAACACAAGCTCTCAACTTCAATTCTCAGAGTTTGTATTTTATCTTTAGTCCATATGAGAGAGGCATGATAATATTTGTCTTTTTGTTTCTGACATTTCATTCAACATACTGTCTTTAAAGTTCATTCACCATGTTGCATGCCTCACAACTTCATGCCTTATTCCATCTGCTCAGTAGCCCATAGTATGTATACAATTCAGTTCTTCCTTCTATTCCTCAGTCTATTTACCTGAGGCCACCTCCACCTATTGTGAATCTCAACACTGCTGCCATAAACACCAGTGTGCAAATGTCCATTCGTCTCCCCACTCTCAGTTCCTCCAGTTATATACTTAGCACAGGGTTGTAGGATCATATGGAAAACCCACCCCTAGCCTCCTGGAACCACCACTCTGACCTCCAAGGGGCTGCACCTCTCAGCTTCCCTACCAACAGTGAATAGGTACATCTCTTTCTCCACATTTTCTCTAGCACTTGTTTCTCTCTGTTCATTTTTAAACAATTTTAGTCACACATCAGACAATACAAATGTGTTGGTTTGAAAGGATTATGTACCCTAGCAAAGCCATGTTTTAAACTCGATCCATCTTGTGGAGTCAGTCATTTCTTTTAATCCCTATTTAGTACTGTAGGTTGGAAACTTGATTAGATTATCTCCATGGAGTTGTGACATGCCCAGTTGTGTGTATTAACCTTTGATTAGAGGGAGATTAGACTCCATCCATTCCTGGTGGGTCTTGATTAGTTTACTGGAATCCTTTAAAAGAGGAAACATTTTGGAGAAAGCAAAAAAGCCACGAGATCCATGAAACAGAGAGCCCACACAGCCAGAGACCTTTGGAGATGAAGAGGGATTATACCCCTGGGGGAGCTTCATGAAACAAGAAGCCTGGGGAGAAAGCACATGTTCACCATGAGAGAAACCCTGAAGTTCAGAGAGAAGCCCTGAACTTCATCAGCCTTTCTTGAGTGAAGGTAACCTCCTGTTGGTTCCTTAATTTGAACATTTTTATCGACTTGCTTTAATTGGTACATTTTCACAGCCTTAAAACTGTAAACTTGCAACTTAATATATTCCCCCTTTTAAAACCCATTCTGTTTCTGGTATGTCACGTTCTGGCAGCTAGCAAACTAGAACACCAACCTAAGTTAATATCCATGCCTTCACCTCCGTAATATATAAGGAGACATTTCCTTTTCTTCCACAAAATATCCATATCACTACCCTATATGCCTCACTTGTTGACATTTAATTTTGGCACAATGCCTCTGTTACATTCATTGGAGGCATATTAGAATGTTACTGTGGACTATAGACCCTAGCTTGCATTGATTTTAGTTTTCCTGTATACCATTCTATTTTCAATACTTGCAATATTGACATTCAGTTGTTCTCCCTCATGCAAAAACATTCTTATATTTGTACATTTAATCACCATTATTATCTACTCTAGGCATTCTTAAGTTATGCTGTCTCAGTATTTATCCTCTGTCTTTCCTTCTGGCATCATACATGCCCCAACCTTCTTCCCTGAACCATACTCACACACAGCTTTATTCAGTGTACTTATATTATTGTGCTACCATTAGATAGTATTGTGCTACCCATTTCTGGATCTATAAAATCAATCCTTTTGCGCATTCTATATTCCTTCAGCACCAAATGCCCAATTTCTACTCTCTTTCTCTCTCTTGATGACCTGTATTCTTAACTTTAACTCTCAAAGTTCATTCATTAATGTTAGTTCATATTAGTGAGACCATACAGTATTTGTCCTTTTGTTTCTGGCTAATTTTACTTGAAATAATATCCTTAAGGTTCATCCATATTGTGATATGCTTCATAACTTTATTCTGCCTTACAGCTGTGTAATAGTCCATCATACTTATATACCAATTCATACTTATATGAATTGTTTAGCAGTTCATCCATTGATGGATGCTTGGGCTGTCTCCATCTCTTGGCAATCATAAATCATGCTGCTATAAGCATTGGTGTGCAAATAAACGAAAGGCCAATGGGTCCAGAACACTTCTGTTGGCTGGAAAGGCACATGGGAATGTCTACTTGCTTTCTCTCCTGGCTTCTCATTTCATAAGGATTCCCTGGGGGGTGTTCTTCTGCATCTCCAAAGATCTCTGTTTGTGTGGCTTTCTGGGCTCTAAAGATTTTTTCAATATGGTTCCTTCTGAAATGGCTCCAATAAGCAACCCCACTTCGAATGGTTGGAGACACATCTCCATGGAAACCATCTAATCTAAAGTTGCCACCCATAATTGAGTGGGTCACATCTCCATGGAAAAAATGAGAAAGCTATCACCTAGCAATATTGAGTGAGGATTAATGAACTTGGTATTTCTGGAGTACACAACAGATTCAAACCAGCACATTCCACTCTTTGGACCACAAAAAGAGATGTTGTTTTGAAATGGAAAATATATTCATTCCATCACAATATCACAAAGCGTTAAACCATTTCAGTAAAAATGTAAACACAACACCATGAGAAACAGTACAAAATCTCATCAGGTATGGTCTGTCCTAAGGCAAAATTCTCCTCTGACTCTGGACCTGTAAAGCTCAGAACACATTATCTGCTGCCAATATACAAAGGAGGGATAGTCATAAGATGCATATTTCCTTTCCACAGGGGGAAATTGGAAGGAACACGGGTTACCAGACCCAAGCAGTTCCAAAATATGCAGGGCAAACTATTAGATTTCAAAGTCTGAGAGTCATTTATCCTTAAGGCTTTAGAAAGTGGCAGTTCCATCCTTTCCAAGGACCTAAGCAATGGGTTGGTTTCTCTCCAAATGAAACCTTGGGGGGCACTGGGGAGACCACATTTTTCTCAGCTCCACCCTTTCCTAGCATCAGGGCAGCACTGGGGATCTCTCTCATCTCTGGGGCACACACTCAAACCCTCCAGAACAATGGGGTGGCAGCCAAGCTCTCCCCAAACCCCAAGAAATCTGCTCCACCCTCTCTGAGTCCTGGAGCACTGAAACTCCTGCCCTTTGCTTTTGGGGCAAACTCACCTTCTCCAACTGCTCTCCTGGGCTGGGGCTTCTTGCCTTCAGACCTTAGCTTCCATATTTCTGGCTTTGAAGTCAGTCACTTTTCTTTCAATCTGTCCCTTTTCTATTCCTTTTAGTCCAGACTGGCAGTGGTTCCATTTATACAGATACCACAATACTTTTGTTGGCTTTCTTTGCAGTACACTGGGATCATGCCCCTCAGACAAAAGAATTTCCACAAATCCTTTCTGGATAACTCCATCTCCAACAGTGGCTTTTTCTGAAATGGCTGACTGGATCCATGCTTGGTTATTCCTCATGTGGGGCACTGTTTTCTAGGGTCTTGCTTTCTGAATGCCTAGAATATTCCAGTACATCAGTTTCTGGTTTCTTTTACTTTTTTTTTTCATTTTTGCAATTTTAATTTTAACCAATACAATCATTATACAACAGTTTCTTTCAGTACAATTTGGCTTCAGTACAAAAACAGGTAACTTGATGAACAATTCAGGTTTTCAAAAATTAGTGATGTTTCAGGTACAGAGTTAATTAAAATTAAATTAAAATTAAATTTAGAATTGCACTTTCTGGTTAAAGAAAATCTGCAAGCATTAGAAATATAGTTACAATTCTATAACATATTTTTCTTATCGGGGGTTATATTGTTGGGGGAAAATATTTCAAAAAGACCAATAAAAGCAAAATATAATTTAATCATTCTTAGATCAATGGATTATCAGTGCATTATTCAACTTACTTTTCAATATGGGTCATACATAGTTGTTTCATCTTGAATATCTGTCATATTGCCATGGTTTTAAATATTGCCTCTGTAAACTCACTTGATTTTTCAAATGTGAATTTAAAGCAAAGCAATTCATGTGTATATTAGTAGTGCACACAACTTAAATAAAGGTAGTTAATGACAAGGAACAATGCTAAACCTTTTTGATTTTCAAGTTAAAATACAGCATTTTGCTTTTGAAGTCTGTTTAAACTGAGTGGTATAACTATTAATATAAAAATATAATGGAAACAAATGTATCTTTTATGCTTAGTTAGTAGCAAATCAACTCTTTGGGATTATAGCTAGAAAGCCTTCACCTTGATTATTATTCATCCAATTAAAAATTCCAGAACAATTACCATAATTCTGCTTAAAATCAAGCATGAAAGTTTGGTAGTCAAACACATTTGATTGTTGAATATCTCAAGAAGAAATTGACAAAGAGAAGATTATTGTATAATTAAGGCTAACTTTTAATTATAAGTCCTTTTTTCAAAACTTTTTTTAAACGTTTTTATTGTCTAGTCTAACATACATACAAAGCAAAGAAATAAAAAATCAATAGTTTTCCAAGCACTCTTCAACAAGTGGTTACAGGACAGATCGCAGAGATTGTCATGGGCTACCACACAATGTCTTCCCTTCTAGCTGCTCCAGAATATAGGAGGCTAGGGGGCTTAAATACTTTTTTATCATCACAATTGAGTTTGTTCCCTTCTTTTTTTGTAAACAATTCTGGTTTCTTTTTACCCAAGAGTTCAGTTCTCAACTTGTTTCTTTCTTATCGCATTTTTTTTTTATGATAAGCTGCAAGGAGAAACCCGGTGGCAATTTCCCAATTTAATTTGGAAATCTCTTCTGCTAAATATCCAAGTTCATGGCTTTTAAAATCTGCATTCCATCTAAAGCCAGCAGTCAATTTTGCCAGATTCTTTGCCACTTTAAAACAAGGATTGCTTTCCTTCCAGCTTGCAATAGCACATGCATCATTTCTGTCTAAGGCCTTATCACAGGTATCTTTAGAGTTCACATTTCTACCAATAGTCTCTTGAAAGCATTCTAGGCCTTCTTTATCAAGTTCCTCGCAACTCTTCCAGTATTTTCCCCTTATCCACTTAAAAAGCTATTCCAGGGTCATGGGTGGTTTAGTGGTAGAATCTTACCTTCCATGCAGGAGACCCAGGTTCAATTCCTTGGCCATGCACCCCCCCCAAAAAAAAAAGTTGTTCCAAAATGTTTGTTATTTGCAAACTGCAGCAGCACCCATTTTTGGTACCAAAATCTGTTTTAGTTTGCTAAAGTGACTGGAATGCAATACACCAGAAACAGAATGGCTTTTAAAAAGGGGAATTTATTAAATTGCAAGTTTACAGTTCTAAGGTCATGAAAATGTACAAACCAAGGCATACAGGAAAAAGTACTTTGATTCAAGAAAGGCTGATGGGTCCATAACCCGTCTGTCAGCTAGGAAAGCACGTGTCAATGTCTACTAGCTTTCTCTCCTGGCTTCTCATTTCTTAAGGATTCCCTGGGGGTGTTCTCCTTCTACATCACCAAAGATCTCTAGCTATTTGGGTCTCTCAGCTCTCAAATTTTTTTACAATATGATTCCCTTTTAAAGGGCTCCAGTAAGCAACCCCACTTTGAATGGTTGGAGACACATTTCCATGGAAACCATCTAATCAAAAGTTACCACTCATAATTGAGTGGGCCACATCTCCATGAAAACAATAAAAAAGATTCCACCCAGCAACATTGAATGAAGATTAAAGAACTTGGCATTTCTGGGGTACACGACAGAGTCAAACCAGCACATGGTGGGTGTGAGATGATATCTCATTGTGGTTTTGATTTGCATTTCCCTAATAGCCAGTGAAGTTGAGCATCTTTTCATGTGACTTTTAGCCATTTAGATTTCCTCTTCTCTAAAGTATTTGCTCATGTCTTTTGCCCATTTTAAAAATTGGGTTGTTTGTCTTTTAGTTGTTGAGTTGTAGAATCTCTTTATATATTCTGGATATTAAACCATTATCTGATATGTGTTTTCCAAATATTGTCTCCCATTGTGTAGGCCACCATTTTACTTTCTGATGCACAAAAGTGTTTAATTTTGAATAGATCCCATTTATTTATTTCTGTGTTCATTGATTGTGCTTTGGGTGTAAGGTCTAGGAAACCACCTCCTATGACAAGATTTGTAAGATATTTCCCTACATTTTCTTCTAAAAGTTTATGGTCTTAACGCTAATGTTTAGGTCTTTGAATCATTTTGAGGTAATTTTTGTATAATGTGTGAGATATTGATCTTCTTTCATTCTTTTTCATATGGATATCCAGTTCTCCAAATACCATTTTTGGAAGAAGCTGGTCTGTCCCAGTTGGCTTGGCTTGACTGCCTTATCAAAGGTCAATTATCCATACATGAGAGGATTTATTTCTGGACACTCAATTTGATTTCATTGATTAAAATATCTATCTTTAGGCCAGTATCATGTTCTTTTGACCACTGTAGCTTTGTAATATGTTTTATGTGTGGCCTCACATTTCATTTATTTTCTCCAGATATTTTTAGCTATTTGGGGCACACTGCCCTTCCAATTTAGTTATTGGTTTTTCTAATTTGGCAATATATGTTGTTGGGATTTTAATTGGTATTGTATTGAATCTATAAAATTTGGGCAGAATTCATATCTTATCTATACTTAGTCTTCCAATTCATGAACACAGTATGTCCTTCCATTTATTTAGGTGTTTCATGATTTCTTTTAGCAATTTCTTGTAGTTTTCTGTGTATAGGTCTTTAGTATCCTTAGTTAAATTTATTCCTAAATATTGCATTATTTTGTTTGCTATTGTAAATGGAATTTTTTTCTTGGTTTCCACCTCAGAGTTCTCATTACTAGTGTATAGAACCGCTACTGATTTGGGGGTATTGATCTTTTATCCTGCCACTTTGCTGTACTCATTTATTAGCTCTAATAGCTTTGCTGTAGATTTTTCAGGATTTTCAACATATAGTATCATATCATCTGCAATCAGTGAGAGTTTTACTTTTTCCTTTCCAACTTGGGTGCCTTTTATTTCTGTTTCTTGTCTAATTGCTCTGGATAAAACTTCCAGCACAATATTGAGTAACAGTGGTGACAGTGGACATCCTTGTCTTGGTTCCTGATCTTAAAGGGAAAGCTCTTTGTCTTTCCTAATTGAATATGGCGTTAGATGTGGGCTTTCCATATATTTCCTTTATCATGTTGAGGAAGTTCCCTTCTATTCCTATTCTTTGAATTGTTTTCATAAAGAAAGGATGTTAAATTTTGTCAAATGCCTTTATTGCATCAACTGAGATCATTACGGGTGTTTTCCACTTTGATTTATTAACTTGATGCTTTACATTAATTGATTTTCTTGACCAGCCTTGTATATCTAGGATAAACCTTACTTGGTCATGGTGTATAATTCTCTTATTGTGCTGCTTGATTCAATTTGTGAGTATTTTGTTGAGGATTTTTGCATCTATATTCATAAAAGAGATCGGTCTGTAATTTTTTTTTTCTTGTAGTATCTCTGTCTGGCTTTGGTATTAAGGTGATGTTGGCTTCACAGAATGAGTTAGATAGGTCTCCCTCTTCTTCAATTTTTTTGAAGAGTTTGAGCAGGATTGGTTCTAATTCTTTCTCGAATGTTTGGTAGAATTCACTTGTTAAGCCATCTGGTCCTGAACTTTTCTCTTTTGGGAGCTTCCTTGATGACTGATTCGATCTCTTTACTTGTGGGATTGGTTTGTTGAGGTTATCTATTTCTACTTGAGTCAATGTTGGTTGTTCATGCATTTCTAGGAAGTTGTGAATTTCATCTGTGTTGTCTAGTTTATTAGCATAAAGTTGCTCATGGTATCCTCTCATTATCTCTTTTATTTCTGTGGGGTCAGTGGTTATGTCCCCTCTCCCATTTCTGATTTTATTTATTTGCATCCTCTATCTCTTTTGTTTTTTTGTCATCTTAGTAAAGGCCTATCAAATTTGTTGATTTTCTTAAAGTACATATTTCTGGGTTTTTAATTTTCTCTGTTGTTTTCATATTCTCAATTTCATTTATTTCTTCTCTAATCTTTGTTATTTCTTTTCTTTTGCTTGCTTTAGGTTAGTTTGATATTCTTTCTCTAGTTCTTCCAGGTGAACATTTCATTCCTTGATTTTTGCTCTTTCTTCTTTTTTAATATAAACATTTCAGGCAATAAATTTCCCTCTCATCACCATCTTTGCTCTATCTCATAAATTTTGATATGCCGTGTTTAATTTTTAGCCTCCAGATTTTTATGATTTCTCTTATAATTTTTTCCTTGACCCACTGGTTGTTTAAAAGTGTGTTGTTTAGCCTCCATATATTGGTGAATTTTCTGGCCCTCTGCCTTTTTTAATTTCCAATGTCATTCCATTATGATCTGAGAAAGTGTTTTGCATAACTTCCATCTTTTAAAATTTGCTGAGAGTTGCTTTATGACCCAGCATATGGTCTATCCTTGAGAATGATACATGAGCACTTGAGAAGAATGTGTAGAGTTCACATTTGTGGGGTGTAATGTTCTCTAAATGTCCTTTAATCCTGATTCAATATTGTAGAGTGGAAGCCTTTGATTATATTGTTTCCACTCAATTTTGGGGTTGACCTTTTGATTAGGTTGCCTCTATGGAGAAGTGACACATCCAGTTGTGGGTGAGGCCTTTTGACTAGATGGAGATATGGTTCTGCCTGTTCAAGGTGGGTCTTGATTAGTTTACTGGAGTCCTTTAAAAGATGACATTTTAAAGAAAATACAGTTGCTTCAGAGCCAACAGAGATGCAGACATTTTAAGAAGCTTGCAATGTGAACTGAGAGAGCAGATGCCTAGACATGGATGTTTGGTGATGCAGAGCTCATCAGATGTCACCATGTGCCTTCCCATGAGATATTAAGCAAGCCAGAACCCAGAGGAGCTAAGTGAAGGTCCATTGAAACCTAAAGCAGAAACCACTGGTAACTGAAGCTGGAAGGAATGGAACTGGAAACAAGGACTAACACATACCAACCATAGACCTTGCCATGTGACAGACACTGACCTCCCTTGGTCAAGGTATCTTTCTCAGGATGCATTAATTTGAAAATTTTTTATGGCTTTAGAACTGTAAACTTGTAGCTTAATAAATTACCTTTTTAAAAGCCATTCCATATGTGTTATATTGCATTTTAGTAGCTTTGGCAAACCAATACAGTAGTCATAAAGGTGTCTTTTGGTTTTGGTTCTCTGTGAGGCATAATAACATAAGGTACCATTTATGTGTTAGTAAATGACCAAGGCAGTATAAATATGTATATGTTCTTCTAAATATATACATGCTAGGTGGTAGAATAGGATAGGTCATGTTCACTCCTGCTCTAAGGAACAGCTAGAGAAGGGACAGGAAGATGACTGGGATGGTGATCCCAGGATGTAAGTGATCTGGGAGGTTCTTCTACCCCACATAGGGAGGCCCTGGGTACAAAAGCTGATGAACTGAGATGCAGAGAACCAGAGACTGTCCAGCTGCTGCAGACAGCCTAATATGCCCCTTGCAAACAGAAGCCCAGAGCCCTCAAGAATGCATGGATGGGGAGATAGGGACTAAGAAGTAAGTCAAGCTGTGTTTGTTCAATGAATTCCCCTCCCTGGCACAGCTCTGTTACCCATGACTCACCCCACACCCCATGCACCTGAATCCTGTCACCTCCCTCAGCTAGCCCCCTCCCCGGTGTACCCACCCCACATCCCCACCCCAAGCGCATGCATGCTTGCCCCAGCCCAACCTATGTCTCCTGCAAAACTGTAGTCTTGCCCTGCCCCTCCTCAGTACCAAGAAGAACTGAAAGCAATGATACGAACAGACATTTGCACACTGATGTTCATAGCAGCATTTTTGACAATCACAAAGACATGGAAAGAAACCAAATGCCCATCAGCAGACTAGTGGATCAACAAAATGTGGTATATACATATGATGGAATATACTGCAGCAGTACAACAAAATGATGTCCTGAAGCACATGACAAGATGGATGAGCCTTGAGGACATAATGCTGAGTGAAGCTAGACTGACACAAAGGGATAGATACTGATGATTCCACTTTTATGACCAGCATAAAGGTGTAATCAGAGGCTTATAATCAGAATATAGGGGACTTAGAGATACATAGAAGCTAGAGATGGGTGAACCATTAGCTAATGAAGCTAAACTTCAATGTAAGGGAATAGATAGGAGTGAAGGTTATTCTCTAATGGATCTGTAAGTAATATTATCATATGGAAGATGAACAAGAGTGAAAGCATTGTATAGACCTCCACGACCCACTGATTAACACTAGAAACTTGAATTAGTTCTCGCAAAAGTTACTTCAAAGATATGATTCTTGTTTAAAGAGTGTTTAAGTCCAGGGTGCAGCGGGAAAACTGTTATTGCATGCTGTGAGCTATTTTCAAAAGGAAACCACCAACACTACCACAGCAACAGCAGAGGTAAATAATGGGGAACGGGGCAAGACTTAAGATGAGTTTTAGATCTCCTATTGGCGAAGGTATGTTTATTGGTTTTCTTTCTCTTGGAAACAATGAAGTTATCTAAAATTGAGAATTTTGATGGACTGCGGATTTTTGGCCCTGTACATGATGCCCGATGAAGGCAAGTGGCTGAAGGATGCACTGATGAAGAAGTAGATTGGTGAATGAGGTGTATATTTATGAATCAAGGTTGTGCTGCTACAAAAAGGAAGAAAGTCGTCAGGCATGCAACAATGTGAATGAACATGTGGGACATTTGGTGAGAAAAAATAAGCCAGAAACAAGAGAACAGGAATGATATGGTCACTTTTAGAAAATGGTTATAAGAAAACAGAGGCCTAGACTGTAAGGTTTTAGAGCAGACACATGAAGTCTGGAGTGGTGATTATTATTTCTGGATTTTTAGAAGCTCTTATATATATATAAAACCTGATATTTAGAGATAAGAATGAAGCTGATCAGGCTGGGTTAAAATAATTCAGAATACAGGGATAAGGAAGACAATTTCTATATTTTAGAACGACACATACTTTTTTTTAAAAGATTCATATTTTTTATTAAAAAATTAACTAACACAATATTTAGAAATCATTCCATTCTACATATGCAATCAGTGATTCTTAATATCATCACATAGATGTATGATCATCATTTCTTAGTACATTTTCATCGATTTAGAAAAAGAAATAGCAAGACAACAGAAAAAGAAATAAAATGATAATATAGAGAAAAACATAAAAATAAAAAATACAAAAAATAAATATATATAAACAAAAGACAAAAACAAACAAACAAACAACAAAAAAATATAACTCACATGCAGCTTCATTCAGTGTTTTAACATAATTACATTACAATTAGGTAGTATTGTGCTGTCCATTTGTGAGTTTTTGTATTCAGTCCTGTTGCACAGTCTGTATCCCTTCAGCTCCAATTACCCATTATCTTACCCTATTTCTAACTCCTGATGGTCTCTGTTACCAGTGACATATTCGAAGTTTATTCTCTAATGTCGGTTCACATCAGTAGGACCATACAGTATTTGTCCTTTAGTTTTTGGCTAGTCTCACTCAGCATAATGTTCTCTAGGTCCATCCATGTTATTACATGCTTCATAAGTTTAATCTGTCTTAAAGCTGCATAATATTCCATCGTATGTATATACCACAGTTTGTTTAGCCACTCGTCTGTTGACGGACATTTTGGCTGTTTCCATCTCTTTGCAATTGTAAATAATGCTGCTATAAACATTGGTGTGCAAGTGTCCATTTGTGTCTTTGCCCTTAAGTCCTTTGAGTAGATACCTAGCAATGGTATTTCTGGGTCATATGGCAATTCTATATTCAGCTTTTTGAGGAACCACCAAACTGACTTCCACAGTGGTTGCACCATTTGACATTCCCACCAACAGTGGATAAGTGTGCCTCTTTCTCCACATCCTCTCTAGCACTTGTCATTTTTTGTTTTGTTGATAATGGCCATTCTGGTGGGTGTGAGATGATATCTCATTGTGGTTTTGATTTGCATTTCTCCAATGGCCAGGGACATTGAGCATCTCTTCATGTGCCTTTTGGCCATTTGTATTTCCTCTTCTGAGAGGTGTCTGTTCAAGTCTTTTTCCCATTTTGTAATTGGGTTGGCTGTCTTTTTGTTGTTGAGTTGAACAATCTCTTTATAAATTCTGGATACTAGACCTTTATCTGATATGTCGTTTCCAAATATTGTCTCCCATTGTGTAGGCTGTCTTTCTACTTTCTTGATGAAGTTCTTTGATGCACAAAAGTGTTTAATTTTGAGGAGCTCCCATTTCTTTCTTTCTTTCTTCAGTGCTCTTGCTTTAGGTTTAAGGTCCATAAAACCGCCTCCAATTGTAAGATTCATAAGATATCTCCTTACATTTTCCTCTAACTGTTTTATGGTCTTAGACCTAATGTTTAGATCTTTGATCCATTTTGAGTTAACTTTTGTATAGGGTGTGAGATACGGGTCCTCTTTCATTCTTTTGCATATGGATATCCAGTTCTCTAGGCACCATTTATTGAAGAGACTGTTCTGTCCCAGGTGAGTTGGCTTGACTGCCTTATCAAAGATCAAGTGTCCATAGATGAGAGGGTCTATATCTGAACACTCTATTCGATTCCATTGGTCGATATATCTATCTTTATGCCAGTACCATGCCATTTTGACCACTGTGGCTTCATAATATGCCTTAAAGTCAGGCAACGTGAGACCTCCAGCTTCGTTTTTTTTCCTCAAGGTACTTTCAGCAATATGGGGTACCCTGCCCTTCCAGATAAATTTGCTTATTGGTTTTTCTATTTCTGAAAAATAGGTTGTTGGGATTTTGATTGGTATTGCATTGAATCTGTAAATCAATTTAGGTAGAATTGACATCTTAACTATATTTAGTCTTTCAATCCATGAACACAGTATGCCCTTCCATCTATTTAGGTCTTCTGTGATTTCTTTTGACAGTTTCTTGTAGTTTTCTTTGTACAGGTCTTTTGTCTCTTTAGTTAAATTTATTCCTAAGTATTTTATTCTTTTAGTTGCAATCGTAAATGGAATTCATTTCTTGATTTCCCCCTCAGCTTATTCATTGCTAGTGCATAGAAACACTACAGAATTTTCAATGTTGATCTTGTAACCTGCTACTTTGCTGTACTCATTTATTAGCTCTAGTAGTTTTGCTGTGGATTTTTCTGGGTTTTCGATGTATAGTATCATATCATCTGCAAACAGTGATAGTTTTACTTCTTCCTTTCCAATTTTGATGCCTTGTATTTCTTTTTCTTGTCTAATTGCTCTGGCTAGAACCTCCAACACAATGTTGAATAACAATGGTGATAATGGACATCCTTGTCTTGTTCCTGATCTTAGGGGGAAAGTTTTCAATTTTTCCCCATTGAGGATGATATTAGCTGTGGGTTTTTCATATATTCCCTCTATCATTTTAAGGAGGTTCCCTTGTGTTCTTATTCTTTGAAGTGTTTTCAACAGGAAAGGATGTTGAATCTTGTCAAATGCCTTCTCTGCATCAATTGAGATGATCATGTGATTTTTCTGCTTTGATTTGTTGATATGGTATATTACATTAATTGATTTTCTTATGTTGAACCATCCTTGCATACCTGGGATGAATCCTACTTGGTCATGATGTATAATTCTTTTAATGTGTTGTTGGATACGATTTGCTAGAATTTTATTGAGGATTTTTGCATCTATATTCATTAGAGAGATTGGTCTGTAGTTTTCTTTTTTTGTAATATCTTTGCCTGGTTTTGGTATGAGGGTGATGTTGGCTTCGTAGAATGAATTAGGTAGCTTTCCCTCCACTTCAATTTTTTTGAAGAGTTTGAGGAGAGTTGGTACTAATTCTTTCTGGAATGTTTGGTAGAATTCACATGTGAAGCTGTCTGGTCCTGGACTTTTCTTTTTGGGAAGCTTTTTAATGACTGATTCAATTTCTTTACTTGTGATTGGTTTGTTGAGGTCATCTATTTCTTCTTGAGTCAAAGTTGGTTGTTCATGCCTTTCTAGGAACTTGTCCATTTCATCTACATTGCTGCATTTATTAGCGTAAAGTTGTTCATAGTATCTTGTTATTATCTCCTTTATTTCTGTGAGGTCAATGGTTATGTCTCCTCTTCCATTTTTGATCTTATTTATTTCCGTCCTCTCTCTTCTTCTTTTTGTCAATCTTGCTAAGGGCCCATCAATATTGTTGATTTTCTCATAGAACCAACTTCTGGTCTTATTGATTTTCTCTATTGTTTTCATGTTCTCAATTTCATTTATTTCTGCTCTAATCTTTGTTATTTCTTTCGTTTTGCTTGCTTTGTGGTTAGTTTGCTGTTTTTTCTCCAGTTCTTCCACGTGGACAGTTAATTCCAGAATTTTTGCCCTTTCTTCTTTTCTGATATAGACATTTAGGGCAATAAATTTCCCTCTTAGCACTGCCTTTGCTGCATCACATAGGTTTTGATATGTTGTGTTTTCATTTTCATTTGCCTCGAGATATTTACTAATTTCTCTTGTAATTTCTTCCTTGACCCACTGGTTGTTTAAGAGTGTGTTGTTTAGCCTCCACATATTTGTGGATTTTCTGGCACTCTGCCTATTATTGATTTCCAACTTCATTCCTTTATGATCTGAGAAGGTGTTGTGTATGATTTCAATCTTTTTAAATTTGTTGAGACTTGCTTTGTGACCCAGCATATGGTCTGTCTTTGAGAATGATCCATGAGCACTTGAGAAAAAGGTGTGTCCTGCTGTTGTGGGGTGTAATGTCTTATAAATGTCTGTTAAGTCTAGCTCATTTATTGCAATATTCAAATTCTCTGTTTCTTTATAGATCCTCTGTCTAGATGTTCTGTCCATTGATGAGAGTGGGGAATTGAAGTCTCCAACTATTATGGTAGTTGTGTCTATTTCCCTTTTCAGTATTTGTAGTGTTTTCCTCATGTATTTTGGGGTATTCTGATTTGGTGCATAAATATTTATGATTGTTATGTCTTCTTGTTTAATTGTTCCTTTTATTAGTAGATAGTATCCTTCTTTGTCTCTTTTAACTGTTTTACATTTGAAGTCTAATTTGTTGGATATTAGTATAGCTACTCCTGTTCTTTTCTGGTTGTTATTTGCATGAAATATCTTTTCCCAACCTTTCACTTTCAACCTATGTTTATCTTTGGGTCTAAGATGTGTTTCCTGTAGACAGCATATAGAAGGATCCTGTTTTTTAATCCATTCTGCCAGTCTATGTCTTTTGATTGGGGAATTCAGTCCATTGACATTTAGTGTTATTACTGTTTGGGTAATACTTTCCTCTACCATTTTGCCTTTTGTATTATATATATCATATCTGATTTTCCTTCTTTTACACTCTTCTCCATACCTCTCTCTTCTGTCTTTTCGTATCTGACTCTAGTGCTCCCTTTAGTATTTCTTGCAGAGCTGGTCTCTTGGTCACAAATTCTCTCAGTGACTTTTTGTCTGAAAATGTTTTAATTTCACCCTCATTTTTGAAGGACAATTTTGCTGGATATAGAAGTCTTGGTTGGCAGTTTTTCTCTTTTAGTAATTTAAATATATCATCCCACTGTCTTCTTGCTTCCATGGTTTCTGCTGAGAAATCTACCATAGTCATATTGGGTTTCCCTTGTATGTGATGGATTGTTTTTCTCTTGCTGCTTTCAAGATCCTCTCTTTCTCTTTGACCTCTGACATTCTAACTAGTAAGTGTCTTGGAGAACGCCTATTTGTATCTATTCTCTTTGGGGTGTGCTGCACTTCTTGGATCTGTAATTTTAGGTCTTTCATAAGAGTTGGGAAACTTTCAGTGATAATTTCTTCGATTAGTTTTTCTCCTCCTTTTCCCTTCTCTTCTCCTTCTGGGACATCCACAACACGTATATTTGTGCGCTTCATATTATCATTCAATTCCCTGAGCCCCTGCTCAAATTTTTGCATTCTTTTCCCTATAGTTTCTGTTTCTGTTTGGATTTCAGATGTTCCATCCTCCAGTTCACTAATTCTAGCCTCTATCTCTTGAAATCTACCATTGTAGGTTTCCATTGTTTTTTTCATCTCTTCTACTGTATCTTTCATTCCCATAAGTTCTGTGATTTGTTTTTTCAGACTTTCCATTTCTTCTTTTTGTTCATTCCATGCCTTCTTCATGTCCTCCCTCAATTTATTGATTTGGTTTTTGAAGAGGTTTTCCATTTCTGTTCGTATATTCAGAATTAGTTGTCTCAGCTCCTGTATCTCATTTGAACTATTGGTTTGTTCCTTTGACTGGGCCATATCTTCAATTTTCCTGATGTGATTTGTTATTTTTTGCTGGCGTCTGGGTATTTAATCAGATTTCCCTGAGTGTGGGACCCAGCAGGTTGAAAGACTTTCCTGTGAAGTCTCTGGGCTCTGTTTTTCTTATCCTGCCCAGTATGTGGTACTTGTCTGTCTGCATGTCCCACCAGCAAAAGATGTTGTGGCTCCTTTAGCTTTGGAAGACTCTCGCTGCTGGGTGTGTAGTGGAGACAGAGGAAAGGTTGCAGGTTGGTTTTAATGACTTCAAATTGTGAAGTCCTGGGATCTGAATTCCTTGAGAGAGGAATTCCACCTGAGTTGCGTTTCCCCCCTCCTGTGGGGAAGGTTCAGGTGGTAGAGAGCCCTGAAAGCAGCCCGCCTCTGCATTCGGGGCAGTCGCAACCTGTGTAATCCCAGTGCTGAGCCCAGAGGCAACCAAGCCTCTGCAGAAACAGCCGCAGAAGGCTCTGTTTTGCCCCCTTTCCTCTTTTTCGGTTAGCCCAATAGGCGACTTCCACCTTGATCAGTTTTGCCTGAGCTGAGGGTCTATTTTTAGTAGTCAGAAGTTGTTCATTAATGCCACTATTGGTGTTAGGTTGGACTCGGTCTCTACTACTGTTGGAGACTCTTTCCTTTCCCTCCGGAAAGCCACGTGTGTGGGAGGGGCTCCAGTCACCGGATGCCGTGGCCTTGGGAACCGCCGATCTGAGGCTCCCAGCCGGCCCGGGAAGCCATGTGTGGGGGAGGGGCTCCGGTCACCGCCCACTGCGGCTTGGGGAACCGCCGATCCGAGGCTCCCAGCTGGCCCGGGAAGCCGCGTGTGTGGGAGGGGCTCTGGTTGCCGGCCGCCACGGCTTAGAAAACTGCCGATCCGAGGCTCCCAGCCGGCCCGGGAAGCCGTATGTGTGGGAGGGGCTCTGGTCGCCGGCCTCCACGGCTTGGAGAACCGCTGATCTGAGTCTTTCAGCTGGACCGGGAAGGAGGGAGGGAGGGGGGCCGGCCGCCAGCTGCCACGGCCCGGGGAAGCGCGCACTGCTCAGGGCCCTTACCGCAGCGGAGTCTCGTAGCCAGTCCAGCCGTTCCAGACTGGGGTACACTGTGTGTCTGGTCTCTGTCGTGGCTCTGGGAGCTGTTCTGTACTGTTTCTAGTTATTTAGTAGTTGTTCTGGAGGAGGAACTAAGACGTGCGCACCTTACTAAGCCGCCATCTTCTCCGGACCACACATACTTTTTGAGACCAAAGGAAGAAAGGTTTATTTGGTCTGGAATTGAAATTTTTTGTAGCACATAATCTAACTCAGCCTATCTGTATAGCTCATTTGAACAACTGAAACACAGGAAACCCAGAATAAGAAAGAGGTCCTTTAATCCTATATAAATTAATGTAATGCCTGGATACATCCCAGAGTATATTAAGCAGATCATCGAAAAGTATTGGCAAAGTCCCTTGAGGGATGGGAGAAAAAATATGGAACTGTTAAACGTTACCATGAGGGAATCCCCTGATACTGTGTCAAACTTTAGGGACACCCAAATCAATAGGCCATGCCCTTAATCTTGAGGCTTACTCTTGTGAAGCTTATATAGGTAGCAGAGAAGCTTAGCCTACCTATAGGCATGCCTAAGAGTTACTTCTGGAGGACTTCTTTTGTTGTTCAGATGTGGCCTCCCTCTCTCTAAGTCCAACTCTGCAAATGAAATCATTACTATCCCCTCTATGTGCAACATGGCATCCAGGGGTGAAAGTCTCCCTGGTGATGTGGGAGATGACTCCCAGAGGTGAATCTGGCCCTGACACCATGGGATCAACAATTCCATCCTGGCCAAAAGGGGGAAAAGAAGCGTAACTAATAAAGTATCAGTGGCAGACAGAGTTCAAATAGAGTCGAGAGGCTATTCTGGTGGTTGCTGTTATGCAAGCTTCAGTTAGACATTGGTACCTACCATAACCTGTCAACCCCCAACTAAAAGCATTCTTGCCAATCCTAAAGACTACCTAGGGCAATATATAAGATTATATTAAGGTTCCATGTAGTAGAGTAACTTTCCAGAAACCTACAACCTCTAGAAGGGTCCCCGGACCAGATAAGTCATGAGACCTAGAGAGGCCAGCCTCTCCAGAACATCAGCTAGTTCCTTCTCCCTTCTGTATGTTTTTGACAGCCCCTTTCAACATGAAAATTTAGAATGGCCATAGCCCAAATACCCCTAAAGAGTGGGAGAAAAATAAAAAGTGATGGTGGAGTTATACAGAGGATGTAGGGTTTAACAAATGAGTATGATTGCTGAATCATTATACTGAGATTTCTTTTAGTCTCCAGTATCTAAGAACAGCTAGAAATCAAAACCTAAAATTGTGGAATTGTAACCCATACCAAACTCTGAAATCTGTTCTATAGCTAATTGTTGTGATATGCTTTGAAATTTATTGCCTTTTTGTATATATGCTATTTTTCGCACAAAAAATGTTGATTGTGATGATTAAAAATATTTATTCCTTCTACAATCGATGTTCTGGAGCAGCTAGAAGGAAAAATCTGAGATAATGGTATAGTATCCCATGACAAACTCTGGCATCTGTTGTATAAACTGCTTGTTGAAGAGTGCTTTGAAAACTATTGCTTTTTTCTTTCTTTGCTTTGTATATATGTTATATTATACAATAAAAGTTTTAAAATATACATATATACATACTTATACACATATTCCTTTTTCTTTTACTTCAATCCCACAGTCTTGCAAAATAGGATAGGTTCTCCATTTTAAAGAGTAGAGATTGAAACTATTAGTGAGGAACTGACTGACTTGAAGAAAATAACAAAGGAGAAGGAGTTTGTGTGTGTTGTACAACCATTTGAGTGGGTGCCAGTGGGGGAGACAATAGCTGGACATTCTGTTCAGTACCATCCAGCCTTCTGTACCATGTGTCTGTTTGCTGCTGGGCCTAGATTGGTAGCCCTGTCTGGCCCAACCAGACTGGGAGGGGGCAAAGAGGCCATTTCTCTCCCACTCCCCCACATTTCCCTCCGACCATATCAAACTTGAGAAATGCTACTTGAGCAATTGGTGGCAGGATAGGTGGCTACATTGCTGAAGTCCTGGGTAGGGAAGTACCACAATATTTGGTTACCCATTCCTTTCCTGTGCTTGGTAATCCCCCACCTTCCAAGGCAAAGCCTGTCTGCCAACACAGTAGCTGAAAAGGCTTCCTTTGCAACTAGGTTTAGGCATATAGCTAGTCCAGACCGATTAGATTAAGCTACACCAGACTTGGAATAGGGAATTAGTACTCAAGAAAGCAGGGACTGCCTGGGATCATTATGGCAATGGGTGGATACAACTACAACAGTTACATCTGGTTTTCAGACTCAATGAAAGTGCCCTCTTTTGGTGGTGTGGGTACTACAAATGATGACATCCAATTTCTAGTTGCATCATGAACAATATCTCCCCTGGGAAAATTCTGAGGTGGGGTGGTGGTGGTACATGGCCCAGGAATCAAACCTAGATCTCCTGCATGGTAGGGCGAGCATCCTACCACTGAATCACCCATGCACCCCTGAGATGGGGTTTTAGACATCATTCCTAGCTGTGTTGCCTCTGTATTTGGTTTACAGCTCTTTCAGACTCGATCTAATACTGATTTAATAAATTCCTTTCTGTTTAAATCGGCCAGAGCTTATTTCTATTGTTTTCAACCAAGGATACTGACTGATACATTGGGGTCCTAGTCCTGGTTCTGCTCCACTGTGTGTCTTGGTGTCTGTATTCCAGTATTTTCTACCCCAAAATCTGTATGTCTCAATGACTGGGTGTGCCAATGTCTTTATATCCTAGTGTCTGTGTAGTCCCAATGACTATATACTTCATTGTCTCGGTTCCTCAGTGTCTGTCCCAACATCTGTATTTCTCATGTTCTGTGTGTCCCATTTCCTTTTAACTCTAGCTTCTATATATCCCAGTGGTTATTCCAGCGTAAGCATGTTGTAGTATTTTTTTTGCATTTCAAGTATTTTTGTACACCTTCATGTCTCTATGCCTGTTTCTGTATGTTTGTGTTTGTATGTCCTAGTGTCAGCAAACTGCAATGTGTCTCTGCATTTTAGTGTTTCTGTGTGCCTCAGAGTCGGTATCCCCATGTCGGTTGGATTCAGTGTCTCTGTGCCTCAATGTGTGCATTTCCTAGCATCTGTCCCCAAATCAGTGTAATATGGTTTCTGTTCATGTCCCAGTGAATATGTGTTTTAGTGTTAATGTGCTCCAGTGGACTGTATGTCCAAGTGTTTCTGTACGTTCACATGAGCAAGTGTCTTATGTGTTCCATCGTCAGCATATTTGTTTCCCAAGGTTTGTGTATCCCACTGTCTCTGTGTCCTGATGTCTGTGGTTTCCATTATATTTTGCAGTCCAATGTCTGCAAACCGGTGAGTTTCTGTTTCCCACTCCTTATGCATCCCTGCATTGTACATCCCATTAGCCTAGTATATGTATAACCCCATCTCTGGGTATCCCTGAGTCACTGTATTATCCTGCTTTTATATCCTTGTCTCTGCGTGACCCTGATCTCTGTGTATTGGTTTGTGCATCTCTGTCCTTAAATGTATTTGAGTTGTTGCATATCCCTGAGCCTCTGTGTTCTAGTGTCTGTGTCTCCTTGTCTCTGTGTGCCCATAGGTCTCTGTGTCTCCAGACTGTGCAAATATATGTGTGTCCCTTTTTCTGTGCATCCTTATTTGCATGTCCCTGAGTTTTTGCATGTAATCTACTGCCTATACATCTTTGTGCCTTGAATGTATTTGAGTTGTTGCATATCATGAGCCTCTGTGTTCCAGTGATTTTATGCTTCTGTCTCTGTGCATCCCCCTCCTTTGCACATTCTTGAGCCTCTGTGATCCAGTGTGTCTCTGAGCCTCTGTGTTCCAGTATCTGCATGGTCATGAATCTGCATATGCCTCTTTACATGTGTCCTGTGTTGCTGAGTTCCTAAGTCTGTGCATCTCTGGGAATTTGCTCCCTGTGTCTGTGTCTCTAACTGTGTTTTGTATTTATCCAACCTCTCTATCTACTTTCCCCAGCTTTTGTCAATGTCTCAGTGCTATAGTTTCTTTATGTTGTTGTGTATGTGACTTAAGTCATTCTGTGACTTGTTGCCTCTCCTTCTCTGTCAATGGATGCTTTTCTTTGGGTTCCCATGACTGTTTCCTTGTTTCTCTGAGTCCATTTGTCAATGAATCTTTCTGCATCTAATTCTCTTTCCGTCCCACTCTGTCCCTGGTTTTGTTTTCATCTGACTCATCACCTTGGTGTCCCTGTCTCTCTGTTTGTGTCTTGTGTTTGAATCCGTGTCTTTTTGTCTTTGAGCCATTATCTTTGTGTCACTGTACCCATCCCTTCATTTGTGGCCTTGCCTGTCTGTTTGTGGGTCTCAATTTCTTGGTTCTGTATCTTTGTATCCTTGCATCTATAGATAGATTTCCCTGTCACTGTGTCTCTACTCCTATGTATTATATGTGCTTCTTTCTGTGTGTCTGAATTTCTATGTCCCTGTCTCTTTATTCTTCTAAATATGTTTCTGTCCCTATGTCTGTATCCATGGGATTGTGTTTGTGGGTTCTAATCCCATGCATCTACTTGTTCTAGGGTCTCTATCTCTGCATTCCTGTGTCTCTGTTGCTATGTCACAATTTTCCCTTTGTACTTGGGTCTGCACCTTGTCTGTCCTTATGTCTCTGTTCTCTGGCCTGGCCTTTATCTCTTTGCTGGTGCTTGCAACTGTTCATGTGTCTGCATCCTCATGTCTTTGTCACTGGGTCTCTAAATATGTGTCTGTGGTTTTCTCTTGGTGTTACTCTGCATGTAACTGTGGCCTCAGGTGATTATCACCAAGTCTGGGTTTGTGCAATGTCTGTATCTACATTCTTGTATGTCTTTGGTCTTCTGTCTCTGTGTTCTCTTCCCATTCCATGCCTCCCCTGTACTCCATGCAAATAGGCAAATCAGCATGTCAGTGTATCTGTTTCTGCCTCTATGTCCTTGGTATCTTGGATTGTGGTTCTGATTGGTGTCTCCCTAGTTTCCTCTGTGTTCTTGTGTTTATGTTCCTTGGTCTACATGTCACTGTGTGTCTTGATCTCTCTGACCCTGTGTCTGGATCTCCGAGAATATCTATCTCTTAGTTTGTATGTTGTTATGTCTCAGTGTCTCCACATTTGACTTGCCACTGTATGCCTGGTTCCACTGATCCTGTTTTTGTTTCCTAGTCCCTTTGTCTGTGACAGGCACAGTAACCACCAATCTTGGAGGCACAGGCCTAGTAAGAGAGCATCTCTTTCTCTGTTTCCTTGGGTTTATGTTCCTGATGCTGTCACTGTGGCTCTTGTCCTCCTCTCTACATGTCTGCGTGTCCGTATGCCCATGTTTCTTTATTTTGAGATACATATGCCTTGTGTTTCTATATGTCTCTGTCCTTCTATTTCTCCATTCATGTCTGTGTCTTCATCACTATATTTCTGTGTGATCCTGTGTCTTGGTTTTGGGTATGTATATGTGTATGTGTCTACCTCTGTGTCATGAAGTTCTTTTTTGTTCATTCATTCATTCAGGGAGGATTTACTAAGTACCTATTATGTTCCAGACACTGGAATTACATAGATGATTCAGAAAAGGTCCTTGCCCTCAAAGAGCTCACAGTCTAGCTGGGGATCCAGATAAGTAAGTAGATAATTACTACATAGTATGATAAATGCTGTGAGCTTGGATGGGGCGGGAGGGGGCTACAGGAACACAGAGCAGGGGACCATATTTAATCTAAGAGAGGGGTCATTAAAGATCTCCTAGAGGAGATGACATCAGAAATAATACTTGAAGGATGAGTAAAAATTACTTACATGAAACAAAGGAAGAATGTCCCACACAGGAGAAAAGCACATGCAAAGGACGAGCAGTGGGAGAGAGCTTAAATATGCTCTGGGAGGCATGGAAGGTTATGAGTAGACCTCGGTTGTTTTGTTTTGTTTTAAAAAGTCACTTCCAGGGTGTGTGTGCAGTATGAATTAGAGGATGTGGAGACTGGAGACAGGAAGGACAGTAAGGAGGCAGGAGTCTCCAAGCTGTGTCTGTATGTTTATATGCCTTTATGTATGTGCCCTTAGTACATGTATGAGTGTATGTGTCCATGTGTGTGTCTGCATATCCTAAGGTCTTTGTTCTTGGCTAACCTTATGTTCTGACCTCTGGGTGTCCAAAACCCTTGTCCACTAGCTCTGGGGTCCAGGATATAGGTGAAGTAGAAATGGCCCAGGAGCCTCTCTATGTGGGAGTGCTTCACTAGCCAGTCCAGCAGCCCAGCAGGGTAGCAACCATGCTGAATTCTTCAGCAACCTCTTGCCTAGAACCACAGGCACATCTGTGCCTTGGTGCCTCCAGAGGCACGGCCCTGCAGGTCCTGTCACCAGCTGGATGTCTGTGTTAGAACTTCCCTGAGGGAGTGAGATTCAGAGCTGATAAGGACAGTGGTCTGGCTCTCTGCTTAGAGCTCTCAGAGGAACTTAAAGCAAGAAATTCAGAGGGAAATGTGGGATGGGGTGTATCGTGGGGAGAGGGCAGACAAAAGCCTGGAGGAGGGAAGACATTAAGCACTGGGGAAATGTGGAGGAGTCAGATGGGGCAGATGTATATTGCGGAAGTAGGGAGCTAAGGTGAATGAGATGGCAGAGGAAAGGGGACAGCCAAGCCTGAAGGAGAAGACAGGGTAGATTGGAAGAAAGGAGAAGTGAGAAGAAGGCCAGGGGAGATAAAAATATCTGTCCAACCCATTACCCCTGCCTGAACTTTTGGCTGAGAGCCTCTGCTTCAGGATCTGCTGGTGTCTTCTGACTTACAGATTGGCTTCCTGCAATCTCTCTTCACAGTAACCTCCGGAGGGATCTTTGTTATACCCAGATCTGACTGTATCTTTCCTCTGCTTATAACCTTTTATGGATCCCCATTGCTTTCAGGATAAAGCCAAATTCCTCATCCTGGAACTCAGGAATCTCTATGACCCAGCTCTGCCCACTTCACCTCCATTGTCTATAGCCTCCATTTATTTCCCCATGCTCTTGCTCAGCCTTCCAGACTCAGCATGGTTTTCCCTCCTCTAGGTGGTCTTTTTCAGCTCCGAAGCTGGGCAAAGGCCCCCATTCTGGGTTCATCCAGCTCCCTGGGCTGCTTTCTATCCAGCACTGATCACTCTGGGATGGATCATTGTCCAGGTCTGGATCTGTCCTCTTCTCAGAACTGGGGCTCCCAAAAGGCAGGGCTTGGCTCTGATTCTTCCTTGTGGTTTGGGAGGGTGCCTTGGGGGCTCACTGACCTTTCATTCTGGCAGAGTCTTTCTTAGGACTGGTGCTTCCTATTTCCTGTCAGCCTCAGTGGCACTTACCAAGCAGGCCATGGGCCAAGGGTCTGAGGCCCAAGCTATTGACCATATAGAACCCCAGGTGGGTAGTTGCAGGGTGCTGGAGTGCTTGTTGTGGTGCCAAAGGGCTGGGAACTCAAGATGGGGCCCAAGGAAGAGGGTGAGGCAGTCTGTGGAAACCACATGGAGCTTCATATGTGGCCTCCTCAGCAAGGCAGTCTGGTCCCAGAAGAACAAGAAACCCTTGCCATTCTCAGAAACAGAGTTGCACGTGATGGTGACAGGTTAGTCTTGGGGCTTGTTTGTAGTGACTATGATGATCTGGAAGTAGGTGTGGTTCTGGTCCTCTTGGCTTGGACTTGGTGCTATCCCAAGCAGCTTAGTCCACTGACATACAGCAGGGAAGAGAGTACAGGTTTGGATTACAGCCTTTTGCATAGTCACCCACATCATGGACAGGGGTGAGGTCTCAGGGCCTGGGGTCCAGATGAATTAATGCAGACTTGTGGACAGAAAGCTAGCTTTAGAGAGAAAGTGCTTTTACCATGACCCCCAAGCTGCTCCTTCCTGGGCAGTGTTTGTGGGCATGAGTGCAAACGTACCTAAGTGCAGCTAACTGCATGCATATGTGTGTGTTTGCCTCTGAGTGTGTAAATGTGTGTGATTATATTCACATGAGTATCTCTGGGTATATCAGTGCATCTGCATGTTTGGGGGAGATGGTATGCTAAAGTGTGTGTTTTTTGGTTGTATGTTTATGTGGGTCTCCAGTTATGTTGGTGTTATATGTCTTTTTGTAATGTATGTTTTTGTGTGGTTGTATGTTGTTGACATGTATTGACATATATCTGGGAGTGGTAGTGTTCATGCATGTGGATGTGTGTTAATGTGTGTCTTGGTGGGTATTTGTGTGCATCAGTGTGTTTTGTATGTCTAGAGTAGAAGAGAATGTGTGTGTATCAAATTCCAGGATTATGGGGGTGAATCTGAGGTCATCAATGCATGTGTGTTTCAGTGTATTATTGTGTATACTTGGGTGTGCATTTTGTGTCACTGTATGTCTGGGTACGTATTTGTATGCTATTGTGTGTTGGTCCTCTTGGCCTGGGAGTGTCAAAATATGTGTATCTGGGTATATATTTGTATGAGTTTACTGTATATCCTAATGTGTGTTTGTGTATCTGGATTTGTGTTGGTATTTGTCTGAATGTGTTTGCATGTGATTTTATGTGTTTCTGAGCATGCATTTGTGTGTTACTTATGTTGTTGAAGTGTATGGCCATGTGTCTGGGAGTATCAGTACACAGATGTCTGGGGGTTGTGGCATGACTGTTTCTGGCTGTGGTGTTATATGAGGGGCAGGGAATCCTTGGGATTCTCACCTGTCTTTGGGTCCTCTGTGAGTTGCAGCAAGTCTCCTAGGCACCTGTCTAGTGTGAAACAGACCATTTTTTCTTAGTGTGGGATGTGGATCACAAAGTGGGGATCCCCATCCACTGCAAGGTAAAGGATGCAGCTCTGAAATTATGGCCCTGAAAGGAATGGGAGAGGAGGGGAGGGGAAGGGAGAGGAGGGAAAGGCAGGAGGCTATGTCTTTTTCTCCAGAGAGAGATCCCAGTTCCAGTCTCAGTGTATAAGCTGTCCATGGATTCAAACAGCAGGGCAGTAGGGGGTAGCTGGCTTACCTGAGGATGAAAAGGTAAAGATATTTGATGATACAACTGCAAAGGAGAGAGGGTTGTTTTGGTGACCTATTACATTTCTGGGAACTCTGGTATCTCTTGACCTCTGCATCATCTCCTCCCAGGTAAGGGTCAAATTCCTAAGTCCAATGTTCATGATTTTTCTATAATCTAGCCCTTGCTTAACAATCTAGTCTTCTCTTTATGCTCCAGCCCAACTGTTCTAGTTTGCTAGCTGTTGGAATGCAATATACTAGAAATGGAATGACTTTTAAAAAGGGGAATTTAATAAGTTGCTAGGACACACTTCCGGAGAAGATGGCGGCTTAGTAAGACGCGCGGGTCTTAGATCCTCCTTCAGAAAAGCAACTAAAGAAACAGAAACAATACGAAACAGCTCCCGGAGTCACGACAGAGACCAAAAAAGACAGCGTACCCCATTCTGGAACGGCTGAACGGGTAGGGAGAATCCACTGCTGTGAGATACCCGAGGGGTGCACGTTTTCCCGGCTGGGGTGGCTGGCGTCTGGGGTCCCCTCCACGCACGTGGCTCCCCGGTCTGACTGGGAACATTGGATAGCGGGGCCCTCCCGTCACGCTTGGCGTCTCGGGCCAGCTGGGCAATTTGGACCAGCACTCCCCCAAGCCACGGCCAGCGACCCCCGCCTCCACGCGCGGTTTCCCGGGCCGACTGCCCCGCAGACAAACGACCGCCACGAGCGCCACCTACTGGGCAGGAAAAGAAAAACAGAGCCCAGAGATTCCACAGAAAAACCTTTCAACCAGCTGGGTCCCACACCCAGGGAGATCTGATCAAATGCCCAGACACCAGCAGAAAATAATGGATGACGCTCGGAAAATTGAAGATATGGCCCAGTCAAAGGAACAAACCAATAGTTCAAATGAGATACAGGAGCTGAGACAACTAATGCTGAATATACGAACAGAAATGGAAAAACTCTTCAAAAACCAAATCAATAAATTGAGGGAGGACATGAAGAAGATATGGGCTGAACAAAAAGAAGAAATAGAAAATCTGAAAAAACAAATCACAGAACTTGTGGGAGTGAAGGACAAAGAAGAAAAAATGGAAAAAACAATGGATACCTACAATGGTAGATCTAAAGAGACAGAAGCTACACTTAGTGAACTGGAGGATGGAACAACTGAATTCCAAAAAGAAACAGAAACTATAGGGAAAAGAATGGAAAAACTTGAGCAGGGAATCAGGGAACTGAATGACAATATGAAGCGCACAAATATACGTGTTGTGGGTGTCCCAGAAGGAGAAGAGAAGGGAAAAGGAGGAGAAAAACTAATGGAAGAAATTATCACTGAAAATTTCCCAACTCTTATGAAAGACCTAAATATACAGATCCAAGAAGTGCAGCGCACCCCAAAGAGAATAGACCCAAATAGGCGTTCTCCAAGACATTTACTAGTTAGAATGTCAGAGGTCAAAGAGAAAGAGAGGATCTTGAAAGCAGCAAGAGAAAAACAATCTGTCACATACAAGGGAAACCCAATAAGACTATGTGTAGATTTCTCAGCAGAAACCATGGAAGCTAGAAGACAGTGGGATGATATATTTAAATCACTAAAAGAGAAAAACTGCCAACCAAGACTCCTATATCCAGCAAAATTGTCCTTCAAAAATGAAGGAGAAATTAAAACATTTATAGACAAAAAGTCACTGAGAGAATTTGTGACCAAGAGACCAGCTCTGCAAGAAATACTAAAGGGAGCACTAGAGTCAGATACGAAAAGACAGAAGAGAGAGGTATGGAGTAAAGTGTAGAAAGAAGGAAAATCAGATATGATATATATAATACAAAAGCCAAAATGGTAGAGGAAAATATTATCCAAACAGTAATAACACTAAAAGTTAATGGACTGAATTTCCCAATCAAAAGACATAGAATGGCAGAATGGATTACGACCCAGCAATACCACTGCTAGGTATCTACTCAAAGGACTTAAGGGCAAAGACACAGACGGACATTTGCACACCAGTGTTTATAGCAGCATTATCTACAACTTCAAAGAGATGGAAATAGCCAAAATGCCCATCAACAGACGAGTGGCTAAACAAACTGTGGCGTATACCTACGATGGAATATTATGCAGCTTTAAGACAGACTAAACTTATGAAGCATGTAATAACATAGATGGACCTAGAGAACATTATGCTGAGTGAGTCTAGCCAAAAACTAAAGGACAAATACTGTATGGTCCCACTGATGTGAACCGACATTCGAGAATCAGCTTGGACTATATCATTGGTAACAGAGACCAGCAGGAGTTAGAAACAGGGTAAGATAATGGGTAATTGGAGCTGAAGGGATACAGACTGTGCAACAGGACTAGATACAAAAACTCAAAAATGGACAGCACAATAATACCTAAGTGTAATGTAACTAGGTTGGAACACTGAATGAAGCTGCACCTGAAATATGGTTTTTTGTTTGTTTGTTTGTGTGTTTGTATCTTTTGTTTTTGTTTTTTTCTTTTTCCTTTTTATATATATATATATTATTAGTATTATTATTTTAATTCTCTTCTCTATATTAACATTCTATATCTTTTTCTGCTGTTTTGCTAGTTCTTTTCCTAAATCGATGCAAACGTACTAAGAAATGATGATCATACATCTATGTGATGATACTAAGAATTACTGAGTGCATGTGTAGAATGGAATGATTTCTAAATGTTGTGTTAATTTCTTTTCTTTTTTTTGATTAATAAAAAAATTAAAAAAAAAAGAAAATGAAAAAAAAAAAAAAAAAAAAAAAAAAAAGTTGCTAGTTTACAGTTCTAAGGCCAAGAAAATGTCCCAATTACAACAACTCTATAGATATGTCCAATCAAAGGCATCCAGGGAAAGATACCTTGGTTCAAGAAGGCTGATGAAGTTCAGGGTTTCTCTCAAGTGAGAAGGCACATGGCGAACACAGTCACAGTTTCTCTCTCAACTGGAAGGGCACATGGCAAGCAAGGCATCATCTGCTAGCTTTCTCTCCTGGCTTCCTGTTTCATGAAGCTCCCCAGGAGGCGTTTTCCTTCTTCATTTCCAAGTTCGCTGGCTTGTGGGCTCTCTGCTTCGTGGTGCGGCAGCATTCTCTGCTCTCTCCAAATCTCTCATTCTTCAACATGTTTCCTCTTTTATAGGACTTCAGGAACTTATCAAGACCCATCCAAATGAGTGGAGACACGCCTTTACCTAATCCAGCTTAACAACCACTCTTGATTAAATCACATCTCCAGGGAGATGATCTAATTACAGTTTCAAAGATACAATACTGAATAGGGATCAGAAGAAATGGCTGCCTTTACAAAAAAGTGGAATTAGGATTAAAACATGGCTTTTCTAAGGTACATATATCATTTCAAACTAGCACACCAAGTGAACTTCTGTTCTTATAAGTGTCTTGTGTTCTCTTGATCCTGAGCTTTTTCTCCTGTTTTTCCTGCTGCTTAGGATTTTTTCCTTTCCTTTCCAATTCATTCTACCAAGGACCAATTTCTAGTTATTCCTCAAGACCTGATCAAATGCTGTCTTCTTGCAATATCTGCCTGTAGTAGACAGAACTCTAACCTGGCCCCCAAGATTCCCTGCCCACTGGTGTACACACCCTGTATAATTCTGAGGGCTGTGAATATAATGAGATATCACTCCTGTAATTAGGTTATGTTATATGGTCTAGTTGACCTTAAGAAAAGGAGATTTATCCAGGTAACCTTTTAAATCTGGGCCTAGAGGTCAGAGGCAGTGAAGTTAGAGATATCTGAAGGGAGTTAGGGATTTAACATGAGGGACATTCTCCATGACTGGCTTTGAAGATGGAGGAGACCATGTGTAAGCAATGTGGATGATCTTTAGGAAATAAGGGTGGCCCCGGGTGGCCTCTATAAGTGGAGAATGGGCTTCAGCCAACAGCCAGCAAGGAAACAGGGACATCAGTTCTACAAACACAAAGCACTGTATTCTGCCAACAACCTGAATGAGCATTAAAGTGAACCATAACTCAGTCTGACACTTTGATTTCAGTCTTTTGAGATAATGAGCAGAGAACCCAGCTAATCTGTGCCTAAACTTCTTACCTATAGAGACTGAAATAATAGGAGATGTTTTAAGTTGCTAAATTTGAGGTAATTTATTATGCAGCAATAGAAAACTAATACACTGCCCCTTATTTTAGCTCTCACAATTTACATGATGATGTTAATTGAATGGAAATGAAGGATTGGCAGAGTAACTCCTTGTTCAACTCCTGCTAACTCCACAGAATTTCTCTGAGATTCCATGTTTCTAGTTCCTCCCAGGATCTCCTCAGAATAGCCATACCAACATGGATTTCCTGATAAGCACAAAAGAAGCAAGAGAAATCCTTCACGCTCCCAGGGCAAAGGTGCCCTGGGCCCACCAAAAAGCCTTCCTTCCTTTTAATGAGTAGAGTCCTAACTGGCTTCCTAAACTGACCTGCATATCTCCCGGACTGGGCCTTACTCTCTCCTCAACCTCTTAGTCTTTCAAGCTCATATGTGTTCAAAGTTCTTTCTCATAGCTTTTATACATACATTTGTTCACACATTCATTCATTCTTTCAGGCAGTTTTAGGTATCAGGGATATAGTGGTGAAAAATATAGCCATGGTTTCTGACCTGGTAGAACTCATAGTTGGAGAATAAAATAAAATAATGGATTGACTGTGGGAGTAACAGAGACCTGATATGGCCTAAGGGCAAGAACAAGGACATATGAGATGAGATCTAAGGCAGAGCTGGAGTTTGGGAGTTAATGGAAGGCTTGAGGGTGGTAGGAAGGGAGCAAGACAAGGTAAATCAGGCAGAGGAAACAGCTTAAGAGAAGTTCCTGAGTAGAGGTGTGAGGCAGGGTCCACTGAAGGAACAGAGAAAAGGCCAGTGTATCTAGAGTTCAGAGAGTGAGGGCAGAATGAGAGAAGACAAGGTTAGAGAGGTATGGGGGTAGGACCTTGTAGGCTATGATGAAGACTTGCAACTTTATTCTAAGTGTGGTGGGAAACCCTTGGCGGTGGTGGTGATTAAGTAGCGAAGGGTTATGAACTGATTTTTGTTTTAAAAAGATCCTTTTGGTTGCTGGGGAGAATGGACTGTAGTGGAGCAAAAAATAGAAGGTGGGAGATCAGTGAGGAGCAGTTTTCTAAGTGAGACACAAAGGTACTCTTCCCTAGGATAGTGACAGTTACTCTACTGAGAAGTGGATGGATTTGGGAAATATATTAGAGGTCACATTACCAGAAATTGAGGATGAATGGAACATGGGAGTGGTGATGGTGAAGGAGAGGGGTGTGTCAAGGATACCATGCCAAATCTGCATCCCTGTGACTTATCACTACCCCTAATTGTTTTTTGTTTTCGCATGGGCAGGCACCGGGAATTGAACCCAAGTCTCTGGCATGGCAAGTGAGAACTCTGCCTGCTAAGCCATTGTGGCCTGCCCAACAGCCCCCCCCCCGCCCCCGCAACTGATTTTAATCCTTTCTTTAAGGTTACTCAGGAACTGTGACACCTTCTCTCAGAGAGGCAGAATAGTGGAGTGATGAAGCAAATGAACTCTGGGACCAGATTGGTTGGGTTTGACTCTCTTACTAGCTGTGTGAAGTTGAGCAAGTTTCATCATCTATTTGTGCTTTCAGTTCCCCCAAGTGTAAAATAGGGACATTAATGGTTTCTTGTGAGGATTAAATGAAGGACTACAAGAGCAATATGTAGAGCAGTGCCTGCACACAGGAAGAACTCAAAAATGCTATTTCACTGTATTTGGAAAATTTAGAGGTAATTGTCATAATCTTTCCAAATGTTTATACCTCTCTAATTAGGCAGAGCTGTTCACAGAACTGAGAAGAACAAATCAGACCTGCCCTGCCTAGTGATGTTACCATTCAAATTCCTGCATCCCTTCCCTGCTTGGGAAGCATGAACAATTCTCTTGTGCAGCAAGGCAAATGTCAAATCCATAGCTTGGCCAGCCTTCATTCCCAGTCTTAACATTATCCTCTCCCAAGGCCTCCAATTTAGTACTTATGTACTAAGCCCAGAGAAGCTAAGTAATTGGTCCGAAGTCCTAAAGCAAGCAAGCAGCTGTATGTCCTGGCCTGCAAGGGCCTTTCCAGCTGAAAGACCAAGGAAAGCACTAGGTACGGACTGAGACATGAACTTTATTATAGGAATTTATTTATAGAAGTAAAGAAGGAGGTTAATCAGGGAATCATACTCCTCCAAAGGTGGTCGATTCAGAGCACAGGTGAAAGCACTCTACACTTAGGTGGGAATCAACAGAGCCAGTGGGCCCAAGACAAAGATATTCCATCAAGTATGAGAATGGGTACAGCAGAGGGGTCTCATGACACAAGGGTAGGATTGATTTTAGGTTTTGTGCACAGGAGAAGGATTATAGGTTGCTTTGTAGATAACAGTAAACCTGATAACATCACAAGGACTTCAGGAAGGAGTAGGGTATAGATTAACATCCTGCACAGAGAAGAGTCTGGTCTCTTACAAACATTGTCCATCTGCACATTACTCCTTTTATAGGGAGATTAGTTTAAACACTAACCGACCTAGGTCACGCAAGCAGCTACGTGCTTTCAAGTTTTGCAAAGACTTAGGGAATGGCTTGGCCCCTAGGTCCCCACAGTGTACTATTACTAGAATCTACAGAAGCCTTCTAGACGTCCACATTCTGGTCTTCTCCATTCCCAAGTCCCCCATCATAGTTTGACTGCTTACCCATGGCACTCACCATATACTTCAGAAGTGAGGAAGATATAGAAAAATTGTAGGTTCAGGGACTCCTCAAACTTGGACGCCAGCATTGATTCTGACAGCAGCTCTAACTGCTTAAGGAAAAAGAGAAGGGTGAGAGCCTCAGGAAGGGTGCTATAAGGCAATACGAGTGACAGGTTTTGGATGCCTTCTGGTGTAGGTGTAGACCTGTTGGGTAAGCCCAATGTTGGTGGTCCCAGAACTGGCCTGGTTGCTCTGCGGCCTTGGCAGCAGATCATGCTAATGCCAGAGCATTCCAGTGAATAGCAGAGAAGGCAGGGTAGGGGTAAAGGAATGGGGAAAGCTTCACCAAGGACAGAATTTGTCGCAGTACTTCTGAGACCTGTGGGACTTGAGACTGTGCTTAGGCTTTGATGAGATACGAGCCTTGATTTGGAAGGTCAGGATGGTAGTGGTCTTTTGGATATATGAAGAGTTGGGGTCCCAGATTTGGAGAATGATAGGCTTGGGGAAGTTTGGTGAGGTGAGATACTAGGTTTAAGGGTGATGGTATTTTAGGGTTCTTGGCTAAAAGGATCCCAGTTTTGGAGGGTACATTGTTTGGGGTCTTGGAAATAGGAACCAATCTTAAATGTGGGGTCCCCAGGTTTTGGCTGTGGCAGGCTCTTGGGTGACTAACGTGGGTACCCCAGGTTGGGGATGTGATGAGGCATTTATTTTAGGTTGTAATGGAACACCAGGTTTAGAATGAAGTGACATGTTTCATAGTGTTTAGTTTGGGCTGGAGTGAGGTACCAGGATTCAGAGGTGGGACTTGCAGCTTGGGATTCATGGATAATAGAATACTAAGATTCTGGTGTGATGGTGTGCTAGGCTTCAGAAGCAACAGAACATCAGAATTTGAGGAAATAAAGGCAGTGGATTTTATCTTGAGAATTGGCTGAGCCAAGGGGCCAGCATCCTGTTGTGCTGGAGTTTTGGGGTTTTGGTTATATCAGGGTCTAGAGCTCTGACTCAATGGCTCCAATTCCTTGAGACTGTGTTTTGGTCTGTGCTCGTGTAAAGGCAGTAGTAGGTGGGGATGGATGCAATGTTGGTCTCACAGGGCTTGATTTGGGGGAAACCTTGGCTTCCAAGGATGGCTGGGCTGTGCCTACCTTTAGGCCATACCTGCTGGAGGATAAGGGTATGGTGGTACCTGGTCCCATTGTGCTGGAGGCTTGTCTCCTGGCTTCTTCACTGGCCTCTTTGGGTTGCACCAAGACAAGTGAAGTCAGAGGTGTAACAAAGCTGAATTCAAGAGAAAAGCTGAAGATTTTTGTAGCAAGCAGGTAGCAAGTGGTGATGTCATGAGCATCCAAGCAGCTCTCCAATGGTGATGTAGGCCTGGAGGTAACAGAGAAAGTGGGCCACATTGGGGGTTGGTTCCCTGGACAAAGACAGACCTTCTGGCTGCTGTTGGTGGCCATCTAACTGTGGTGGGCCACAGGAAGCTAACCCTGGGGGCCATGGTCTGCCAGGTAGATGCCCAGCTTCTGCTTGACTGGCTGCATTTGGTCTTCCATCACCAACTCTGAGCCACCAAAGTAATTGAGGAAAAGGGCCCAAGGGGAGGCCCTAATGAAGCCTCTCAGGTAGTCAAGATGCATATCTGCCAGAAGAGGTATGAAAATCTCCTCATAGATGCCCTCAAGTTGCAGAGCTGCATCAGTTTCCTCATATATTTGTTGGGCTACTCCCTGGTTCTCCAAAGACAGGAGGCACAGCGGTGGGAATTCAGCATCATCCCTAAAGGCCAAGCTGAAAAGGGACACCCTGTGGCTCAATGCCTGACCTATGTTGGAGAAGACTGGGGGTCATCACACCAGTCGTGGGCTCCCCATCTGTCAGGAAGATGATGAGAGGTATCCTGGATGCTATGGTTTGGCACTGAAGCAGCTGCCAGTAGAGCTGTGTTGATGTCGGTCCCTAATTGAGGAGTAGATTGTGAGACCTTCTTCTCTGATCACTTCTATACCCACTTCAGAAACACTGAGCATCTTACACCCCAGGCTCAGTCACACTTTCTCATCTTTGCCCAAACGTTTTAGCTTCTTATATTGCTGAAGTCCTCCACTGTTTCTCAGACCCTGTTCTCTCTTGTTTGCGTTCCCTGAGATCTGACAGTGAGGCCCACATGTCCTTGGATTTAATCACTCTCTGTCCCAGACTGTTCTTTGCCTATTTCCTTGGAGGCTGTCTCATTGGCAGCTCTCCAAATAGATTGGCAGCTCTCCAAGGATTTAAAAAAGGGGCTGAGTTGACAGGGGTAAGTAGATGGGGAGACTCTGGTAACTACTTGAGAAGGAATTGATCAAAAGCCTGAATCAGGGCAGCAGCTTTCTCAAATATTTGGAAATAAATTTCTAGATTATTGATAAAAATAAAAGTCTTAGCAATTTCTTCTGAGTATTTGCTTTAAAGAGGAAGAAACTCACACCACAAGGCACATGGAGTACCATCTGTGCTATTTCTACTAGGAAAGGGAGATAGGAGGGTATCAGAGAAGGATGAAGGGGCATGTTTGTATAAAACGTAATAGCGATATTTCAGGAATTGTGAGAGGTGGGGGGAGCGTGTGGGAAATGAAGGGAGCATTTCAAGAATTTCCAAGGTCATCACAGCTTGGCCATTTGGATGTATGTCTAACAGAGCCAGCAGCTTCCATATGACCCAAGTAGTCTTTGGCACTGTGAATATTCTGGATTGTGGCCTGGATGAAGCCTCCTGCTTTCCAGACACTAACTGTGTCAGAAAAGGAGATGATGTTGAAGTAGTTGTTGGCCCACAGGTAACCGAAGATCACCTTCACGGTCTTCTTAGTCTGTGGGATATGGGTGAAATGAAGGAGATAGTGTAAGACTTGAGTTCTATGAGATCAAAGGACTCGTTCTATAACAAGGCTTAAGGTCTGTGTTGTATGGCTTTAAGATCCTTTGACTCCAACTCTCGGTCATTCCAGGATTCCCAGGTCCAAAGGCTCTGTGATCCCAGAGCTCTATGGTCTAATGTCCAGAACTGCACTGCCCATACAGTAGCTCCTATCCACATGTAACTATTTAAATTTAAATGTAAGTTAATTAAAATTAAGGGAAGTTCCAAAAATTTAGTTCTTCATTTGAAGTAGCGACATTTCAAGTGTTTGATAGCCACCTGTGGTTAGCAGCTATTGTACTGGATAGAACAGAATGTTAATTTTAGAACATTTCCATCATCAAGAAACTTCTATTGAACAGCACTGGCCCAGAAAGTTTAAGCTCTATGCTTTCAGAGATCTAAGATTCATATGTTTTATGGTTCCCAGACCCAGGATCTCCAAAGTTTAAGAGTTTCATGATTCTAAGTCTTTATAAGTACCTTTCAATAACTTTGCATGCTTTGGTTCTGTTTCATCTAATCTGTTCTTTTCACACAACCTCTGTTTCTACCAAACTAGTCTCATTGCCCCATCCCTCACCCCAAACAACCCAGATTCAATATGGAATGCATAAATTCGTTGTGCTTTTCAGATAGCATATCTTCTTGATTCCCCTTTACTTATTCATATCTTCACTGTTCTTTCAGTTGCCTCTTCTCCAGGAAGCCTTTCCTTAAGTTGCCTACTCTGACCCATGTCCTCATGTAGATATTCCCAGTCCCAGACTTTTCTCTGATTGTCTAATGGTGGAACATTTTCAGTCTCCATCTGGATATAGACCTCTCTGAGACCAGGGCTTATAATGCCTCTTCTTCTTGGCTATCTCCTCCATGGAATTATTTATCCTGGGGTTAGGCACATAGAAGATTCAGAGAATAGGGTATGTATGTCCTAGTATTAGGAAATATTTTAGAGAACACTTGCTATGTTCCAAGCACTGTACTACATACTTTGGATACATCACCAGAATCAAATGATCAAAAGACATGTATTTCACCAAGCCTGTTTCATTTCAGTCCTTTATGATTTTATGCCTGTAAGATCCAAGGACTCTATAGATCAAAAAGTAAATCCCCAGATCTCTATTTTACTAAGATTCTGTGTTTCAGGGGCTCCAAAGTTCAAATCTCTAAGTACTCAGGACACTGGGGAATTTACAGTAATAAAGTTCAAAGTTTTGATGTCTCTGTTTCCCTGTGATTAATGGGCTCGGAGATCCAAGGACACTCTAACTCCAGAATTCCAAAATGTAAAAATGAGATGTGACCAGAGAACTCTACAGCTCAAGATTTATCTCTGCTTCCAAATCTCAATAACTTCCTGGCTTTAAAGTCCAAAAGCTCTACGGTCCAATGCCTGTGTGGCTTCAGGAGTCTCTGGTATCACAACTTTCAGGTCCAAGAACTTACTTGACCCTAAGTTCAATAAGTTTTATGGCCTCACAAATCTATGATTCAAGAGTTTTATGACTCCATGGATCTCAGTTTTCATGTATCTAAGGTCAAGGTCAAGGTCAAGGTCGTTATGGTTCAAGGTTTCCATGTTTCTAAGATTCATTAATTATATGTTCAGGATCATGGAGTCAGCAAACGTTTTGTAAAGGGCCTGTAAATATTTTAGGCTTTTTGGACCATAGTTTCCATGCAGCAACTCAATTCATCCCTTTAGGTGCAAAAGAAGTTACAGACAATATGTAAACGAACAGACCTGCCTGCATTCCACTAAAACTTTATTTATGAAACTAGGTGCTGAGCTGGGTTTGGCCAGCAGGCCATATTTGCTGACCACTGAAGTCTAAAGACTTTCCGCTTTCAGTCTTCTTATTCCCCATACCATGTTGCCAGAGGGTTCTAAGACACAAGTGACTCCTCTTTGCTTTCATAGGAAAATAATTTGAGTGTCTGAAAGCCTAGTGATTCAATAATGCAAAGACTCTAAAGTCCATGTGTTCTACTCATATTAACATTAACAATCCAAGATTCTAGGATTCTAGGAGTCATTGATTACTCGGCAGTACTTGCTAACAGATATATTATTCCAAGGCTTTATGTTTTGAGGAAATTACAATCCCTGTGCGCTATGTCCAAAGCAATCAGTGGCCAAATGACATGATTCCATGATTATGAATTTCTGACTAGAGGGCTATGAAATTTCAGGCTACTATGTCCTCCAAGGACCTTATAATTCCAGAGCATTAAGATTTAATGAATTTCTGAGGTTTTTACACTTTCGAGTCCTGGTGAAACTAAAATTCAGCAGATCCAGGATCCTATAGCCTCAGGGACCAAGGACTGTCTGGTTCAATAGCTTTAAGATACAAGGACTATAATGTCCCTATATAGTTGAATCTTATAATTTCAGAGCTCCAAAATATTATGGTTTGAGAACTCTGCTTCTAGAACATTGAATTCAAGTTCTAAAGTCAAAGCCTCTGGTTGCAGGACCTTCAGGTAAAAGACAAAGAGGTTATGGTCCCAAGAACTTGATTCAAGGGTGCTCTGGTGGAAGGGCTACAAGATTCAAAATCTATGTAGCTCCGCAGCACTATGGTTTCTAAGACATGATTCCTGTGTGCTGTGTGTTTAGGCCCTTAAGTCAAAGAATCTGTGTCCTAAAGATGGTTTAGAGTCCCTAATGCCAGAGGTGCTTTTTTTGGTTCAAGATTCTATGATCCCAAAACTCTCTGCTTTGAGGGTACTCTGACTTGAGGCTCCAACAAGCCTTGGACTTTTGAGGATGAGGGTCTCAGGCTTTCATCCCCCAAACAAAATGTCTCAATGCTTCTAGGATTCTGTGGCTTCAGATGATCAGGGTGATGATTGATAAGGAACCAGGACCCTTAAGTAGTCGCAGGGCTGTAAGACTCAAGGTTGATAGGATAGGAGGGCATCTGACTTCAGGGACCCATTTTTCTAGCACTCTGCTTTCCGAGCTTCCTAATGTCAAGGCTAAGGAGTGACCCAAGCATCTTTGTTACCTGCATTATCTTGGTACCAAACATGGAGCCGTTCAAATCAATAACAAAGCCCACATTTTTCTGGACAGGCAGGAGGCCTCTAAGGGCAAAGTAATGAAGAAATAAGCCATCATAAACTGGACAGAAAGAAGTGAAATGAAAAAACACTGTAAAAGTCAATCTGAATTAGGTCCCCTCATATTCGTCATAACACCCATTCTTTTCCTTCCTAGGGCTTTGGAAGGGCTTTTTAGCTGTCTCTAGCTAAATTATTGATTCACAGCCCTCCACCCTATGAGAATTGTGTCTCTGTTGTTCAGACTCTCGGTTCAGGGCCTGCCTCAGAGTTGTGGAGTGAATGAATGAGACTGGCTCTTGGCCCAGGACTCCAAGGTCCAGGATCTCTGTAATATGTGAGTCCCTGCCATGAGAGAGCTGGGCTTCAACAGTCTTGAGTCTCTAGGGACATTCTGCATAGTCTCCAGGAACTTTAAGTATTGTTTTAACCTCCCTCTATAGAGTGAGTCTGGGGCCCAGCTCCACTCCCTACCAGGCACTGGGCAGTAGTCTTAAGCCTCCTTTCTACTGTTACTGGGTAGAGCAGGGAGGGCAGGTGGGAGCAGAGGCTGCATGAGCTATTACTTCTGAGGGGATTGGTTAGACCAGGTAAATATGCCTTGGGTTAAATAAGGATATGAATGGCTGCTGACCCTCCTTCCCCCACTCCATCTCTCCCTCAACAGAGCCTGGGGGTCAGACAGCTGAGGAAAGGGGGAAAGGGGAAGCAGGAAATGTCCCTCAACCCCCCAGTCTCAGCTCAGCTCTGGGATACATGGGCTTGCTGAGGATCTGTGTCCCCCTGATGCCTAAATCAGGCACTGCCCAGCTTATCCTCTCCTCTGCTTTTCAGGAACTCTATATCCACAAGGTCTGGAGCTTTGACTCCCCTTTCTCTCTGGAGGGGAATGGAGAGGGGGAAAGAGAGATAAAAGGGTATGATGCACTTTTCCAACATGTCTCGCCTTTGAATTAACACGCAGATACATGCACGCTCTCTCTCTCCCTTCCCCTGGTATTCTATGACATTTCCTAAGAGCCTGGGTCACCCACCCTGCAACTACCCAAGCCAAGGGCAGAATCCCAGCTAGTTTCCTGTACTCTACCCATATCTGGCAGGTGAGAGCTGCTGGAAAAATCTCATGGCTACCTGCCCAAGCTCTCAGCCTCTCCTGGGGCCCCACTCTCATATCCCATGATCCTTGGGCAACTTCTTGCACAGCAACCTCAAACCCCTCTCAGCAACACTCCAAACCTTCACCTTGCTCTTTCACCTCCCATATCACCACATTCTTAAGTGATGTCTCACCTTCCTTTCCAAGAAATCTGAGGCCGGCAGGCCACATATCTTTCCACCACCCAGACCACCCTTGGCCAAGTGTCCACATTCTCACCTACCTCTTCCTTCATTTTTAGGCCAACAAATACTCCCCGGGAATCCATGCATTCCCAGACCCCAGAATCTCCTCCACAAGTTCAGTCATCCCTCTCCAAAGGTATGCCTAGCCCCACTACTGGGACTTCCTTTCAGAAGATAAACACATTTGTTTGTTTTTCATTCACTAGAAAGGTACCCCTTAAACAGTGTTCCACTCAGACCTACAACCAGACTCTCTCCTCCACTTAGCATCTCCTGGTAATGAATTTGGCACTTGCAAAGGTCTTCTCACCTCCATAATCACCTCTCTGGACACCACCACCACTGCACTGACACTAGGCTTGCCGAAGGCAACAATGAATGGTGTCTTTCAAAACTCACCGAATATATTTCAATTCTCATCTTGCTGGATGTCTCTGGTGTACTTCCCATTTGACAATTACTTCTGCCATATTAAAAAATCTGTTTCATTGGGACTCCAAAATAGTGAACTCTTTTCATTCTCCTCGCACCTCTCATCCCCAGCTGACTCAGTCTCTTTCTCAGCACATCCTTCTCCCCCAGTACTTTAGCAGGATATCATGACGTTTTTCATGGCGTAGCATACAAAGAAAATGATCACGTTTTCAGAGACAATGGGGAAAGTGGGGAGGGCACCTTTTGAGCTTCTGGAAAGGCTGTTGGCCATTGGTGGGGACGGCCCAGGCATGCCTCAGACCCTTCCTGGGCACCCTGAGGGCTGAGAAGCTCAAGGGCTCATGGATTGGGGAGCTCTCCTGTAGATATTGCCATTCTGGGTCTTCTCTTGTCACTCTCCACCTTCTCCATGTTAGGGGGAGTAGCTTGTCACTCTCAGTTTCAACCCAGTGAATCTCCACTTTTTACCCCTATGTCTCTTTCCTAGTCCAGTCTTCACTCTTCTGCACCACCAACTGGGTATTTTGTTACTGCTGGGCCCGTTCACTGGATGTCTGAACATGCCTCAAAAAAATCCTGCCCAAACAATGACTTCATTGTCCTGCCCCCCATGCTGCTTGTATCCCTTTCTCCTTTGGAGGCACCACCACTCACCCATTCACTTCAGATACAAACCTCAGTGTTGCTCTCTGACTCCTCCTGTTCCCCTTACTCCCCATATCCAATCAGCCACCTATTCCTGCTGGTTTGACCTGCTGGATATTTCTCACGTCCACCCTTCTCTCTCCCAAATCACAAAGCTCAAATTCAGCCTTTATTTCTCTCAGGTCTCTTGCTTCTATTGCAGCCCCTCCCATCCATTCTTCTTCACAGCAGCTGCCAGGTCTTTCTAAACACAAACCTCACAATGCCATTCCTTCTCATGACTCCCTGGTCGTCTACAGGAAAGATTCCATCATCCTTTTCATGCTCCTGCAGTACTCACCTACCTTCAGTCTCATCTCTTGTTATTTCTTATACCCCAAATCTAGGCTCCAAGAACTGCAATCCACTCCTACTTCCCTATACACACCTAACTACTTCTGGTCTCCACTCCTACCACGCTGTGCCAATTTTTGGAAGGGGAAGGCTCCCCTTCCCCCATCACCCCCTCATTTGGCAAGCTTCTTTTCATTTTTTAAGTCCCCGGTCATGCTTCAACTCCTCCATGGACCCTTCTCTGACCATCTTCTCCCCTCATTACTGCTTCCATCATACTTTGTGTTGTAATTGAAGGAACACTTCTCATGTTGTGTCAGTGTTCTTTCTCTCTGTTTCATCCATGGGCAGGGACGTAACCCTTTATGGTTACCAACATCAGTCAGGACTAGGCATGACAAAGATTAGGTGCCCAGTGAGTATCAACTTGATGTATGAAGCAGTGAATGTGCTGGGCTCTGAAAGTTGGCTGAGACTGAAGTAGGCAACAGGACATGAATTGAGAAATTCTTGGTGGGAGACAGCAGGAGCCAGGGCACACAATGAATCTAATGCCTAACTCCACATCTGCATTTCAAGTCCAGGCAGTTGTGGAAAAGGTACAGAATTTAAAAACAAGCAAATGCTTTAGTTAAATAAATACACGCATATGACGTAATAGGTTAAGGCCCCTACTGCCACCTGCTGGCAGCACACCTTCAACTCTGGAGGATGAATTACTTTTATTGCCACTACACAGCTGTTTCATACCTCTCTGCCTTTGCGCCTGGTTTTTCCTCTCTCTGTATGCCTTTCTCTTCTCCTCATCAATCCAGGTGGTGGTGAAAGCCTATTCATTTGATTTCCATCCTAATTTAAAAGCCATCTTTTTTATGAAGACTTCCCTTAAACCTTCCCCCATCAACATCCCATCAAAACTCATCACAGATTTCTACACAGGAGTTAGAAAATTTTATGACCGTCACTGCTTCATATGTCTAGGTCCTCCAGGACTGTGAGATTCTGGGGGGAGATTAGGGGCTATGTCTGACTCCATAAGTGTGTGAGTTCAGTAGTGAAGGGCTCCCTGTTTGGGCAGATGGCTCAATCGTAGCAGAAAGATTGCTTCTAAAGTGAGCAAGAGCTAGAGAGCTCAAGAAAGCATGGGAGTAGTAGACCTCCAGGAAGCCTGAGAGCCCATGAGTGTGAGAGCAGTTACTAGTCATTGGTTCACTGTGCAAAAGGACTGGTTAAGAGTGAGCTATGATTCTATTCAATCGGGCATTATCAGGTCGCCAATTCTTTTGGAGAGCCCATACATCGTGCAAAGCCATGTTTCTCTGCACATCATCCTACCCAGTGTCCATTAATCCTCACATATCCCTAGAGAAAAGCAATTGAGAACCCACAGAAGCTAGATCATTGCCTCAGCCTCTCTGAGTCTAAATCTCATGCTCTCTCCACTTCTCTGTGCTTCCTCACCTCACTTCTCCGTGATGTCCTCCATGATGACATTGTACTGGACAATGAAGTCTGCCGTGATGCCTGAGCTGGAGAAGGTAAACTGGTCTTGCAGTGATGAGTAGAAGTTAATATGGATACAGGTCTCTCTCTTCTCAATCATGCTGCATTGGGGCAAGTCATCTTCACCTGTATGAGTGGGGTGGGGGGCTGATGGAGGGTTCACCACCCAGACAACCCAAAGAAAGTGACAGCAAAAAGGGCACTATCTGGGAAGAGTGAGGAAGTTTAACCCTTACTACCAGATCCTGCTCCTCCACCCTACCATGCACTCCACCTGCCGAAATATCAGCTTCCTCTCCAAATCCTGTGACCAGTTCCTGCTTTGCCTCCTTCAGGAATCCCAGACTGATAGACTCAGCTCTCCCTTCAGTTCCCAGGCATGGGTATTTTGAACCTAACTCACGGCCCCACCACTGGTTACTTCCTGTCCATCCTGGGGCCCAATCTCTGACTGTCTAGTGCGAAGAGTGTCATGTCCTGAGATAGACCAGGACACTGGATCTCCTCCAAGAGGCAGCGCGGTGCATATAGTAAAGAGAGACAGGCATACAAGCAGAGCCAAGGCCCCTCCATGCCTCTTATGCTATGGGAATTCACACAGTTTAGGAACGGGCTCCTCTGAGAAAGAATTTCTTATCTTTTCTCCCCGCTTTGCCTTCTCATTCTCATAGTCTATGTGTGGATAGGCCTTTTAGCTTCTCATGGAATCACAGATGAATTTCTGCTCCCGGATGTTTGCTGGGCTGGCCGTGAGATCAACTCCTCCTGGAATTTTAGTCCAAGACAGATGTCCATTTAGGCATGCCTGTGTGTCTCTCTTTTTTTTCCCAGAAAATAGAAACATGGGAATTCTGCTTCCCTCCTCCTTGCTGCTACAGCTGTCAGGAAGCTTAGGGGCACACTGAGCCCCCATACTCTCCAAGGTGCCTGCTTACATACCTTCCCTTGGCTTCCTTTCTTTCAGAGATCTTTGTTCTGTTTTATCCCCACAGGATTGGTTCTACCCTCTGTTTTAACCTTTAAGAAGAAAAACAGGGAGGGAGCTTCCATTTATAGTTTAGGATTGAAGAGTGCAGGCTCCAAGGTTCGCATGGCCTGGGTGCCCATGTTCCTTCTTTCGACTAACTTTGTGGCCCTGGACAAATTATTCCCAACCTCTAAGTCTCAGTCTCCTCATCTGTGACAAGGGGAAGAAAGTAGCTTCTATTTCATAGATGGTTGTTTTGGGAAGTAAAGGAGACTATTTATATAAAGCATTTGGCTCCATACCTGCATCTTAATAAGGGCACAATTCTTTTAGATCTTACAATTATCAACAAATCATCATTATTCTGTAGTAAATGATTTTGGAGGAGGAATTTTTAAATTTTCACAATGGCCATGGGCTGTAGACGGCACTTCCTGCACAGCACGAAGGGGAAACTGAAGCAGAGCAATTAAGTGACTTGCCTAAGGTCCCATGTTAGAAAAATTTCAAAGCTGGGATTTGAACCCAGGTCTATGAGTCTGTCTCTCTCCATTACATAAAGCATACTGCCTCTCCTGTCATCAGGGTCAAATTAGGCAGAACTTCAAGGCCAAACAGTTTGTATTTCCACGAAAACTTGATGTCCAGCAAGGAACGGAACGACTGAGCTGAACTATCTGCCTCACCTGGGAGATGACTGGACAGGCACAAAGAAATCACCTCTCACATGTGGTTACCCTTACAAAACTGTTTTTTAATTATGAAAATTAAGAATTTTTTTAAAGCTATGTGACAAGTTCACACAGCCTGAAAGTATCTCAACAATTTTGCAACTCAAATATGTCCTGCTTCAGACGTTCCCTCTTGTCACTGTTTGAGTGGGGATGGAACCTGGTAATGAGCATAGGGCTGAAGTTTCCTTATTATGTATCCCAGGGGTAAAAGCAGTTTCCCATCCAGTGTGTAGCTCAGAGGGAAAGAGAAGGTTCCCATCCAGGGATAGCCAGTTCTGTTGGTTGGCCTATGGTGCTCTCCACATATTTGTGTGTGTGCTGGTGAGCAGCCAGCTCATCCTTACAGGCGACACATGCACATAAGTAATGTTTGTCGTTTCTGACACTGTTTGACTTCTATGCTCAGCCTTGTAACCAGTTGGCCAGGCCTCAAGCTCAGCACCAGTTGGTAATGGCCCTGGTGTCACTGCAGTAGTTCCTCATATGCCAGGGAAAATTTCACCTCCATGCCCACTGTCAGGCTGATGGAGATGCTGAATTCTGACTCCGAGTCCCTGGGCAAGAAAGGGAGGAGGGAGAGAAAAGGATGGGATCTTATGAGGTATAGGGGAGCCTGGCTCTGCCCATCCCTGCCCTGTTCTTAGCAGATGTGACCAGGATTCTGGTTCAATTTCTCATGTATAGTCAATTGTCCAGTCCACACATTTACTCAGTCAATCTCTCTCTCTCTCATCTACTTTTATAAATGTTTTGCCTGAGAAAAACACAGGTAGCTAACCCTTAGGTTAACCCAGTCTGTGAAAACCTGAATCTAGTACAAAACAAATATCTAATGATTTGTTTTACAAAAATATTTTTCATTTCATGTACAATGCTTCTTCCCCTTCAAATTGTTCCTTTCAACCTATCCTTCCCATCCTTTCAATAGATTTTTTTACATGGCATTAACTCCTCCATATGCAGCAACCTAAGTCTAACATTTAGTGTTTGCTGAAACTTTGTTGGATCCTGGGATCAAACGCTGAAGGAAGACAATACATTTCTGACAGAAGAATGAAACTCAGGGAAGAAATACGTTTCAATTTAGAAAAATCACACTTGCACATAACTTTTTTGGCCACATCCTGCTGGAAGCAGGAAAGTGGGAATGAGGAAATTAACACCCACCTATTGAACACCTACTGTGTTGCAGGTTTTTATATTCGTTAACTCACATAATCTTCATGTAACACTATAAAGTAGAGATCATGTTCCCTTTTTACAGCAGTAGAGACTGAGGCCCAAAGAAAACCTGTTTCACCTCTGATCCTACAGCTAGGATGAGTTAGGTTTGAGAACAGATGGAAACTTGCAGGAACAAGGGAAAAGAGAGGAGAAGGGAGGGAGAAAAAAACAGGTGAAGTAATTATTATTATCTCCATTCATCAGAGAGGGAAATAGAGACCACCCAGTTGTTATATGGTGGACCTGGCATTAGAATTTCATGTTTCCCAAGGTGTTGAATGAGTTCCATATTTTGACAGACAAAATAATTTTGGATGAGACACAATTGAATTTTTTTATTATAAAGTTTATATATTTACTGTGATATATGTATTAAAATATAACTAGCAATTGAACACATGAGCTTGCAGATATTGCTGCTTTGGATAAAATTAATGTAGGTAATCTTCAAAAGTATATCTATTTAAGGAGCATATACTAAGTAAATAATACGGTAGTTTGTACAGATGGTGACAATTCTGAAAGCAGTATGTAAATTGCTGCAAAGGCTTTTGGGCCTAATTGCCCTCAGATTGCTCAGAGACTGATGAGGTAGAAACTCTGACTTAACCTCATTTTTTTCCATTTCTCTAATGACAGTAACAAAGTACATAGGAATTAAAAGAAGAGAGAGAACACTTTTGGCCAAGTTTTCATGGAAGGGTCCTAGAGGAGGAGACCCTGGAACTGGGCCTGAAAGACAGGGAGGATTTGGATAAATAATCATCACTGGCCATGCCTTTTTGGTCCCCTTTAATGGTTCTTTCTCTTCTTGACCTCTAAATCTTTGGAACATTCTAAGACTGTTATTCAATGTTTTCTCCCCTTCCCTTCAATGTCATTTCCTCTCCTCTTATCTGTTCTTTCTACATTCACTCTCTAGGTGATATCATTTAGCCCCATGGTTTCAAATGCTACTTATACACAGGTGACTCCTAAGTTTACATCTCCAGCATGGATCTGTGCCCTGAATGCCAGACCCATTCATCCAATTGCTTACTTGAATGTCCAATAGGCACCTCAAGTATAACATATTGAAAACTGAGTTCCTGATAATTCCCTTTCCCAAATCTGCTCCACTCTTGATCTTCTTTATCCCAAGACATAAATTAGACTTCAAATGTAAAACAATTAAAAGAGACATAGAAGGACACTAAGTATTAAAAAAGGGACAATTCATCAAGAAGACATAACAGTCATTAATATTTATGCACTGAGCCAGAGTACCACAAAATACATGAGGCACACAATGACAACACTGAAGGTAGATGTAGACACCTTACAATAATAGTTGGAGACTTCAATACACCTCTCTCTCATCAATGGATAAAACATCTAGCCAGAGGATCAATAGGGAAACAGATTTTGAATAGTATGATATGAACTAGACTTAACAGATATTTATAGAACACTACACCCCACAACAGCAGGATACACATTTATCTCAAGTGCTTATGGATCATTCTCCTGGATAGACAGCATGTTGTGTCACAGAGCAAGTTTCAATAAATTTAAGAAAGTTGAAATTACACAAAACACTTTCTCAGACATAATGGAATGAAGTTGGAAATCAATAACAGGTGGATGGCTAGATAACTCACAAATTTATGGAGGCTAAACAATACACTCTTAAACAACCAGTTTGTCAAGGAAGAAGTTACAAGAGAAATCAATAAATATCTTGAGACAAATGAAATTAAAACAGAACATATAGGATGCATCAAAGGCAATGTTGAGAAGGAAATTTATTGCCCTGAATACTTATATTAAAAAAGCAGAAAGAACAGAAAGTGAGGAATTAACTTCACCTGGTTAATTAAAAAGAGAAAGTGCAGCAAACTGACCCCAAAGCAAAGAGAAGGAAAGAAATAACAGAAACTAGAGCAGAAATAAATGAAATTTAAAACAATAGAGAGAATCAGCAAAACCAGAATTTGGTTCTAGGTTGACAAGAAAAAAGAGACGAGGTTAATAAATAAAATCAGAAATGGGAGAGGGAACATAACTACCGACCTCATAGAAATAAAGGAGATAATGAAAGGCAACTAAGCAACTATATGCTAAAAAACTAGAAGACATACATGAAATGGAAAACTTCCAAAAAGCATGAACAACCAACATTGATTCAAGAAGAAATAGATGACCTCAACAAACCAGCCACAAGCAAAGAGATTGAATCAGTCATCAAAAAGCTCTCCAAAAAGTAAAAAGTCCAGGGCCAGATGGTTTCACATGTGAATTCTACCAAGCATTCCAGAGTTAGTACCAATCCTGCTCAAACTCATCAAGAAAATTGAAGAGGAGGGAAACCTACCTAATTCATTCTATGAAGCCAACATCACCTTAATGCTAAAGCCAGACAAAGATACTACAAAAAAGAAAATTACAGACCAATCTCTTTAATAAATATAGATGCAAAAATCCTTCAACATAATACTCACAAAACAAATCCAGTAGCACATTATGAGAATTATACCCCATGACCAAATGGGATTTATTCCAGGTATACAAGATGGTTCAACATAACTGAGTCAATTAATGTAAAGCACTACATCAATAAATCAAGGTGGAAAACCCCACGATGATCTCAACTGATGCAGAAATGTTATTTGACAAAATTTAACATCCTTTCTTGATGAAAGCACTTCAAAGAGTAGGAATAGAATGAAATTTCGTCAACATGATAAAGGGAATATAAGAAAAACCCACAGCTTACATCATCTCCAATGGGCAAAGACTGAAAGCTTTCCCTCTAAGATCAGGAACAAGACTAGGATGCCTACTGTCACATTGTTATTCAACATTCTCTCTTTTTTTTTTTTTTTACATGGGCAGGCACCGGGAATCGAACCCAGGTCCTCTGGCATGGCAGGCAAGCATTCTTGCCTGCTGAGCCACCGTGGCCTGCCCTGTTATTCTACATTCTGCTCGAAGTTCTAGCCACAACAATTGGACAAGAAAAAGATATAAAAGGCATCCAAATTGGAAAGGAAGAAGTGGTACTTCACTATGTGCAGATGACATGAAACTATATGTAGAAAAGCCAAAAAAATCTGCAGCAAAGCTACTAGAGCTATTAAATGTATGCAGCAAAGAGACAAGGCACAAGATCAACATGGAAAAATCAGTAGCATTTCTATACACGAGTAATGAGCAATCAGATGAGGAAATCAAGCAAAAAATTCCATTTACAAGAGCATCCAAAAGAATCAAATATTTAGGAATAAATTTAACCAAGGCCACAAAAGACCTATACACAAAAACCTACAAGAAATTGAAAAAAAAGAATCAAAGATGACCTAAATAAATGGAAGGATAGACCATGCTCATGGATTGAAAGATAAAATATAGTTAATATGCTATTTTTACCCAAATTGATTTATAGATTCAGTGCAATACCAATTAAAATTCCAACAACTTACTTTGCAGAAATAGAAAACCAATGATCAAATTTATTTGGAAGGGCAGGGTGTCCTGATTAGCTAAAAATATCTTGAGAAAGAGGTGTGAAGTGGGAGGTCTCACATTACCTGACTTTAAAGCATATTACAAAGCTACAGTGGTAAAAGAGCATTTTACTAGCTTAAAGATAGATGTACTTATCAATGGAATCAAACTAGGTGCTCATAAATAGACCTCCTCATCTATGGGCAATTGATTTTTGTTAAGGTGGTCAAGCTAACTCAACTGGGATAGAGCAGCCTCTTCAATAATTGAAGTTCGAGGAACTGGATATCCAAATCTAAATAATGAAAGGGGACCCATATCTCACACCTTATACAACAATTAACTCAAAATGGGTAAAAAACCTAAACATTAGAGCTAAGAACATAAAACTTTTAGTAGAAAATATAGGAAAATATCTTTAAGATCTTGTGCTAGGAGGTGGTTTCCTAGATCTTATACCTAAAGCATGAGCAATGACAGAAGAAATAGATAAATGGGTACTCCTCAAAATTAAACACTTTTGCATCAAAAAACTTTGTCAGAAAAGTAAAAAGTCAACCTATGCAAAGGGGGACAATATTTGGAAACCAAAGATCAGGGGTTAATATCCAGCAACAACAAAAAAGACAAAGCAACCCAATTAAAAAATGGGCAAAAGACATAAACAGACACTTCTCAGAAGAGGAAATACAAATGGTTAGAAGGCAGAAGAAAAGAAGCTCAACTTCACTGGCACAGCAATTGGACAAGAAAATGCAAATCAAAACCACAATGAGATGTCATCTCACACTAGTATAATGGACATTATTAAAAAACAGAAAACTACAAGTGCTGGAGAGGATGTGGAGTAAAAGTCACACTTATTCACTGCCGGTGGGAATGTAGAATGGTGCAACTTTTCTGGAAGCCAGCTTGGTGGTTACTCAGTAAGTTAAATATGTAATTGCCATATGATCTAACAATCCTGTTACTAGGTATCTATTCGGAGAAACTGAAGGCAGGAACATGAATGGACATTTGCTCACCAATGTTTATAGCGGCATTATTCATGTTTGACAAGAGGTGGAAACAGCCCAAATGTCCACTAATGGACATGTGGATAAACAAACTGTGGTATACACATACGATGGAATGTTACATAGTGGTAAGAAAGACTACAGTCATGAAGCATGTAACAATGTGGATGAACCTTGAGGACCTTCTGTTGAGTGAAATTAGCCAGAAACAAAAGGACATATACTGTATGGTCTAACTAATATGAACTAACATTAATGAGACAACTTCGAGAATTGACATTGAGAAAACCAGGTTATCAGGAGATAGAAATAGGGTAGAGATTGGGCATTTGGTGCTGAAGGAATACAGATTGTGCATCTGTCCTTCAACCTTATTGTCTGTTCTCCTTACAATAGTCAGAGAGATGCTGTTAAATCCTAAGTCAGGAAATGTCCCTCCTCTGTTCAAAACTCTCTGTGGCTCCCATCTCAACTCAGGGTAAAAACCAAAGTCCCTGTCAGGACTTGCAGGGCCTACATAATCTGGCCCACTGTCACCTCTTTAACACCATCTCCTCCTGCTCTCCCTCTCACTGACTGTTCCAGTCACACTGGCTTCCTTGCGTTTCTTGAACTTGCAAGCACATTCCTATCTCAGAAACTTTGCAATTACTGTTCCCTCTGCCTGGAACTCCAGTTATTTGCAAGTCTTATACCCCCTCATCTTTTAGGTCTCTGTTCAAGTATCATTTTCTCAGAGAGACATCCTTGATCATTCAATATAAAATAACATTTTCATGCTTACTCCCTATCTCCCTTGCTCTACTTTTTTTCCTTTGTAGCATTTTTCATTCATAAACTGGCATATACTTACTTATTTTTTCCTTGTCTATCTTTTCCATAGACTATGAACTTTTTTAGCATGGGGAGTTTTATGTCTTATTTATTGCTGTATACCCAATGCCCAGAATAAATACCCTGGAACACAGTAGGTGTTCAATAATTATTTGTGGAATGAGAATTCCAGACAGCAGGAAAACACAGTATGCTTCAGGGAACAGAAAATAGATTTGGCTGGAGCAGAATGACAGGGAAGGTAGTTATAGAGAGAAGGTTGAGGTGATTGGATAGGACTAGAGAATAAAGGACTTTAAATATTGAACTCAAAGAACTCATATGGCAACAAAAGATGCTTTGCTATGGGGAATGGGAAGTCATGGATGATTCTTGAAAATGAGAGGGATTGGGTCAGAGCTAGCCTTTGAGGAGTGATAGTTTGGTGTCCTAGAAAATGTTAGTGCAACTCTATTGGAGGCAGGTATGACAGTCTCCATTTTACAAATGGGGAAACTGAGGCACAGGTATCAAGCAAGCCACTTGACCAAGACAGCAGCTTCCAAGAACGTTTAGGGAGCACAAGTAGCCTGCAGAAGAGACTACTCAGGCAGGAAATGTTTCTAGGCAGCTGAAACAGACTATTGCTGTGGCTGGGCTAATATGGGGTGGGCTGAGCTGGCACTGCTCCAAGTTCTCCTGGGGGGTGGGGGGATGTAGGGTGGAACTGGTCTGGCAACAGCACACTGGGGCCTCTGTGTGAGTACTGCTCCAGCCAGCACACTTTCCACAGAGTCTGCCCAGGAACACTTCTTCCAGTCTGCTTTGCTTGCTATTTTTTAAAAATTACTTTCGGTGTTTTTTCTTTGGAAACAAATATCCAGATTCTGTCTGACTGCTTGTCCATTGCATTATTTTACTGCCAACTTTCTGGTTAGCAACCATATTCGGGATCCTTGCCTGCTTTTTCTGTCTTTGGTCCCACTGGATCCCCCATGGGCAACGATTTTGGTCTGTTTGAATCCTACCCATATTGAAATCCTGCTTCCAGGAAGCCCTCCTGACTACTACAGTACCTCTCCTCTGAATGCTCTGGCTCTGACCTTATACTTATCACCTCCTCTGACCTAGCATCTCTCCAAGGGAGTGGCATGTACTCGTCCATACCAGGAGATTCTCATTGGCAAAGCCTAGGCTCCTACTCTTCAAGGCTGTACAGATTGTTCATGGCACAAGTTCTTCTCTCTACCAGCAAGGGAAGGAAGGTTGGGAAAGGGGGTGAGTAAAGGGTGAAATCCAGCCTGTGCTGAGCTCCTTGTCTGCTCCTTCTCCCATATTCATGATCTCAATGAAGTCACTATCATCTACCACGTCATACAAGCCGAAATAGAGAGGCACCCTGTATATTTACTTCTGATTTATAATCATCTTTTTCCCTCTTTATGGGTTCTCAAATCCTTTCCTCCACCCCACTGCCACAGTACTGCAACAGCATTTAATTTCCCTTAGGTACAGGGACACTGTCCCAGTTTCCTTACTGATCTCCTTGCTTCCCGACTGCCCCTTCTTTGGCTATTGTTATTCCTTGCTTAAAACCTCATCACATAATGTCATCATTGCCACAGTTACCTTAAATGCCCCAGGGAGTGCTGGAGATGAGGCTTTTTTCCTCATCCTTTAAAGATTTATATTTTTGTATATGCTTCATAAAGTACCTAATATATATGCTCAGTAGTATATTTATATAACTTACAGATTTATATTATTGGGGGAATAGATGATAACTTTTTCCTGATAGGAATGCACACGCATGAAGTGGTTTGGAGACCCTTTAGTAAGGTCTAAGTACCTGGTCTGGCACTGGGGGCCCTCCATGACTTAGTCTTTCTCTCCTTCTCGACTTTTCTCTTCTGACCACTATTCCACATCCTGCCTAGGAGACTTGCAGTTCCTTTAATGATGGATCTTTTGTACCTTTACTCCTTTTGCTTGCGTTTCCCACTCCACCCTGACCCTACTTGCTTGTTAAGAATCTCATATTTCAGGCTTCATTTTAGGTATCATCTCTATGAGGCTTTCTCCACTGTCTGGAGGCTGGGAAACTGACTACCGTCTCCTGGTTGGCCCACGTTCCTGCATTCAGACCTCTCTCCTCCCAGCATACCTTATTAATATTATGTTTCCTTTTTCATGTCCCCCATTAGACTGTGAACACTATGGGAGCAGGGGCTGTGTGGATCTCCCTCTTTCTGTAGTACTCAGCACAGTGTAAGGCACATAGTCAGCATCAGAAAATGTTTGTTGAAATAATAATAATAGATAACATTACCAAATAGTTACTATGTGTCCTGTACTGACTTTAGCCTATATTTTCACATATATTCAATCATTTAATCATTGCAGATGTGGCATTAATTTAATCCACATTTTACAGAGTTGTAAAATAAGACTCTGAGAAGTGAAGTAACTTTCCCTGAGTTCTAAGTCCCATTTCTGGGAAGGATTCAAACTCTGATCTCAGAGTGCATGCTTTTAATCACTCTACTCTGCTTTTCAGAACAAATAAAAGAATGAGCGAATGTATGCATGAATGAATGAAGCAGTGAGTTAAGAAGCAGATTTGCATAGTGAAATTGTAGATAAAGGCAAGGTGAGACAGGTCCAGGTTGAAGATGGCTTCATGGGCCTCAGCATGAACAGGACAGAAGTAACCAATGTGTGGGCATAGTGGGACACTACAGTACAGAGTAGCTTATCATCAACAACCTCGAAAGAAGACAGGGAGGTGGATTAGGTAGACCCTTGGCCTAGATGGGTTGGTACTTCCGAAACCAAGACTCCTAGATAGGTCTCAGGCTACAGGTGTGGAAACTGAGGGGCAGACAGGACAAAACACCTGTCATCTATTTCATAGATCTGCCTGATATCTCAGCTAGTTTTATCAAGTCTCAGAACCAAAGACTCACAGAAAATCACAAATCAAGGGACCTCTGGGCAAGTGTCTCTCCAACTTTAATGTGCACATTAATCGTCTAGGGATCTTGTTAAAATGCAGATTCTGATTCAGCAAATTTGTGGTGAGGCCTGACACTCTGCAATTCTAACAAGCTGCAGGGGATGCTGTTGCTGCTGGTTCACAGATTTCACTTTGAGTAGCAAGGCTTTAGAATATAATAGAGCGGCTGCTGTTCATTGAACCCTGTAGTATGCAAAACATGTAGAGCCTATTCAGGAGCTCAGGTGTACAGAATGATACCTGATAAATGCAATTATGCACTGCAAACATATAACCATTTGGCATCCATGATCTTCTTTAATCTTCACATCAGTCCTGTGAGCTAGACACTGTTATTGTCCACATTTCACAGATGTGTTAAGTAAGGCCCAGAGATTGAAGTCACTCAGCGAATAAGATATCTATCTTCTTCTTCATCTTTCCTCAAATCATGGTCCCTCCATCCACCCATTCATAATGCACATCTAGTTGATTCCCAGTTTAGGGCAGTGGGAAATAAGGGCAATTTGGGATCAGATGGACCTGAGTTCAAATTGTGGTTCTACTACTTCCTAACTGTGTCTTATCTCTATTTCTTCCTCTACATAAGGTCGGTTAATAATAGTGCCTATTTCATAAGGTTTCTGTGAGGACTAAATGAAATAATAACTGTAAAATCCCTTGTGCAGCACCTGACACGTGCTCAACAGATAGTAATTCTTTCCTCTGGCTCTAGCTTCGCAGTCATAGGACTGAGGAAACTGCAAATAGCCTCCCCCCTTTTTCCCCAAGGAGCTCCTTTTTGCAAAAATGCTAGAGCTTTGCTCCTTCATCCAAAAACTGACCTTTGTGCTTGGTGAGGGGTGATCAGTTGCCCCTGGTATGGCAGTCCAAGGAGAATAGTCAGCAGAAAGCTTACATAGACAAGGCATCTCCACCTAGACATGATGCCACCTCTGGCCTGAGTCTGTTGCTCACGTCCAGAAGCCCTGAGCTCAATCTCCAAACCCTTGCTCTTTTAAAACTCCAGATATGTCTTTTCTTGGAAGAGAGGGAGGGGCCATCCTGTAGGGTGGGGAAGGTTCTGAAAGTGGCATTGAGGCCCACATAAGCCGGGATTATCCAAGTGCTGGGGCTGGCATGTTGCCTGGAGAAGGACCAACTCCATACCTCCTTTTTCCCTTCATCCGGCTGTAAGATGAATGGAAACTAAACATACCAGAGTGCTGGGTCTGTTGGTTTGCTATGTTGGCTCAGGGTGGGGTTTTTCTTTCCTATAAACATCTAAAGGAGCTCAATAACTGGGGGCATATAGAAAGGTCAGTTAACATTGGTCATCTTAATATATAGCAGATATGAGAGAGGGATTGGTAGGGCAAGCCCCCAATTGTAATCTTTTCTAGTACTTTTAGCTTAGAGACAAGAGGGAGTTATCTGGTGTCCCATGACAAATTAAGAGTTAGACAAGAGGCTTACAATCTCCAGTATTGTCATAGGCCAAGATAGCCTGGGGCAGGAGTGAGAATATAACATAGGGGTTCAAAATACAGGCTCTATATTTAGACCAACAGGGTTTGAATCTCAGACTGAAACTTACTAGCAGTGTAATACTGAGCAAGTTAATTAAACTCTCTGTAGCTCCCGTTTCCTCATCTATAAAATGAGGACAACATTAGCACCTACTTCATAAAGTTTTTATGATAATGAAGTGAGTTTGTACTTTTGCAATGCTTGGCCCATGGTAAATGGTCAGTAAAATATTAGCTGTTAAGATTAGGACAGAAAACTGAGTGTCAACAGATGGGGGGATTCAGAAAGGGGTATGGATTCTGTGCAGATGAAAAGGAAATGTCTTCAGATAGAGTATGGCAGAAAAGACATGTCTATACAGTTAGGCTGAATTGTATGATATATGAATAAAACTGTTTAAAAATGAACAGAGAGAAACATGTGCTAGAGAGAATGCAGAGTGAGAGATGTACTTATTCACTGTTGGTAGGGAAATGAGAGGTCTAGCCCCTTGGAGGGCAGTGTGGTGGTTCCACAGGAGGCTAGGGGTGGGATTGTCATATGATCCTGAAACCCAGTTGCTCAGTGTGTACTTGGAGGAACTGAGTGTGGGGACACGAGTGGATATTTGTACACTGGTGTATCTGGCAGCAGTGTTCATTATCCACAATGAATGGAGATGGCCTAAGGGTACAACGACTGAGGAATGGAAGGGGGAACTATGGTGTACACATACAATGGACTACTGAGTGGCCACAAGAAGGAATGAACTTATGAGGCATGTAACTAGATGATTGAACCTTATTAAGAGCTGTATGTTGAATGAAATATCAGGAACAAAAAGACAAATATTATCATGCCTCAATCATATGGACTAACTATAATACAAACATTTGGTGAACTAAAGTTGAGAGCTTGGGTGATCAGGTTGGGGCTTATTGTAAAGGGTCCTAGATTTTATGCTCTTGTAGCAGTCGATATATTAAGGAGGTGTAACTGCTAATTCTAAATTCTGAGATACTGAGCTGTTTGCATGTAACATGGTCTTTCCCAGAAACTTCAGGTATGTATGTGACACCTGAGAATCAGAGTTAGAGCTCAAGCTATGAAAGTCAGCATTACCCCATACAGGGACTGTTTAAAAAGTTGAAAAAGTGATCAGACATCGAGTAGAGACATGAATGAAGCTGATCCGGATAGGACTAAGGTATATCAGAAGACTTGGTGAAGGACAATATCATCCATGTTTTAAAACTTCAACTTCTATGTTAGACTAAAAGGAGAGATGTTTATTTGGTGCAAAATTTATATTTTGGATAGTGCATTTCCTAATTTAACTTGTATGGTCAGTTTAGTTAACATCATAAGTACATGGAATCTTGAATAGGGCATGAGATTTTGTTGTTTTTTCCAGGTTAATGTGATGCCCTGATAAATGCTAGAGAGATTTGGACAGTGAATAAAGAAGTACTTGCAAAGTCCCCTTGGGGGAATGGGGAAAAAGGGGGTAATATTCAACTTCCCCATTTGGACAATTTTTTATATTCTCACAAGCAGTGGGGACAAACAAATCAATAGGCTGAGTCCTCCATTTGGAGTTCACCCCTATAAAACTTATACCTGCAAAAGATAAGCTAAACCTACTTAAAATTAGGACTAAAAGTCACCCCCAGAGAACCTCTTTTGCTGCTCAGATGTGGCCTCTCTCTCTCTCGCAAAGCCAACATGTCAAGTGAACTCACTGCCCTCCCCCTCTACTTGAGACATGACTCCCAGGGGTGTTAAACTCCCTGACAGTGTGTGACAGAAATCCTGGGATGAGATGGGACCGAGCATCAAGGATTGAGAAAACCTTGTTGACCAAAAGTGGGAAGAGAGAAATGAGACAAATAAAATGTCAGTGGCTGAGAGATTTCAAACAGAGTCGAAAGGTTATCCTGAAGGTTATTCTTACACATTAAACAGTTATCCTCTGTTTAGTTGATGGTGTATTGGAGTGGCTGGAGGGAAGTTCCTGAACTGAGGAGCTGTGTTCCAATAGCCTTGTTTCTTGAAGATGATTGTATAATGATACAGCTTATATGTATATATATATAATATGACTGTGTGATTGTGAAAACTTTGTGTCTGATGCTCCTTTTAACTAAGGCATGGACAGATGAGTAAAAAATAAATAATAGGGAGACCAAAGGTTAAAATAAATTGGGTACATGGAAATACTAGTGATCAATGAGAGGGAGAGTTAAGGGGTATAGTATGTAAGAGTTTTGTCTTTTTACACCATGTATGGAATGTTTGTATGTTAAGAATGCTTGTGTGCTTTTATGTTGTTTTATTAATAAAAATATATATAAAAAAGATTAGAGCAGAATGGGGCATAACTGAGATCAAAAGCATGTGAAGCCCCCTGTTCTAGTTTGCTAGCTGCTGGAAGGCAACACACCAGAGACGGATTGGCTTTTGATAAAAGAGGATTTATTTCATTAGCTCTTCAGAGGAAAGGCAGCTAACTTTCATCTGAGGTTCTTTCTCACGTGGGAAGGCACAGGACGATCTCTGCTGGCCTTCTCTACAGGCCTCTGGGTTCCAACAGCTTTCCCCAGGGTGATTCCTTTCTGCATCTCCAAAGGCTTGGGCTGAGCTGTGAGTTCTGAGATGAGGTATGCTGAGCTGCTTGGGCTGTGCTGCGTTGAGCTCTCTCATTTAAGCACAAGCCAATTAAGTCAAACATCATTCATTGCAGCAGGCACACCTCCTAGCCGACTGCAGATGTAATCAGCAACAGATGAGGTTCACGTACCATTGGCTCAAGTCCACAGCAACAGAACTAGGTGCCTTCACCTGGCCAAGTTGACAACTGAATCTAACTACCACACCCACTGAGTTGGGGGAGCAGTGGGGGAGATGTTGAGTTGATGGGAGTCAGTCTACCTGTGAGAACCCAGTGATGCTCTGAATTTGGTGTCTGGAGGTACAGTGAAGAGTGGGAGTGAGGAGTGCAGCTGAGATGAAGGAAATCACTTGAACGTCTGTGTATAGGACATCAGCATCAGTCACAACCCCTATTTTTCCCCCTTCTGCCCACATAAAGCAACTGCAGCTCCAATACTTTCCTTCAGACAAAATTCATGACATTTTACAAACTACCTAGGGATCACTAAGACTGGTGTTATGGCATTTGGCACCACAGAACAAAAGTCTCCTCATTCTGGCATTTGGGGGGCCCATAGCATGTTCTCCTTAAAGCCTGCCAGTTGTCACTTTCCCTAGTCCACATAAAGTCTTCTGACAGATTTTCCTCACAGGAAAGATCCCTAGCTAGAAAACGGGCTTACATAGGGAGCCTACATTAGCTACCCAATCCTTTTATCTTAAATATGAATGGATAACCAAGAATCCTCAGGCAAATCAAGGGAATCTCCAATACGAAAACAAAGAACTAAGATAACTGCAACAACTGACCCCAGAAGAATTCTGGAATTTGGGAAACAAAAGAGAATTTCAGAAAATAAAATGTATAATATTCTCAGCAAGGTTATTAACATCCATATAATAGGAACTAGGTCCCATACAAATGGCTAAAAAGCACATGGAAAGATGCTTGACATCACCAGCTATTAGGGAAATGCAATCAAAACCATGATGAGATATCATTTCACACCTACCAGAATGGCCATAATAAAAACTAACAGAAAACTAAAAGTGCTGGAAAGCATGTGTAGAAAATAGAAATGATTATTCACTGCTGCTGAGAATGTAGAATGGTGCAGCTACTCTGGAAGGCAGTTTGGCGATTCTTCAGGAAGCTGAATGTGGAACTGCCATATAATCCAGCAATCCTGTTACTAGGTATATACTCAAAAGAACTGAAAGCAGGGACGTGAATAGACATTTTTAGATCGATGTTTATAGTGGCATTATTCACAGTTGCCAATAGATGGAAATAGCCCAAGTGTCCATCAACGGATGAATGGATAACCATACTGTGGTAGATATATATGATGGAATATTATGCAGTTATAAGAAGGAATTAAGTCCTGATGCATGCAACAACATGGCTGAACCTTGAGGAAATTATGTTGAGTGAAATAAGCCAGGCACAAAAGGACAAATATCATATAGTATCACTAATATGAACTAATTATAATGAGCAAACTCTTGGAGCTAAAATCTAGAGTATAGGTTACCAGGTGATAGAAAGAGAGTAGAGAATGGGCAGATTGATGCTTAATCTGTAAATAAGGTTTAATAAGGTTGATTGTAAATGTTCAGAAATGGATAACACAACACTACATGGTGGTAGCACAATACCGTAAAGTGACTAACGGTGCTGAGCGTGAGTATGTTTGAAAGGGGAAGTGTAGGGTCGTGTATGTCTTTAGAAGGAAAACTAGGGGATAAAACGTGGGTCTGTATAACATAGCAAAACCTATAGTGGACAATGACTGTGGTTAATTGTACAAATATAAGAAAGTTCTTACATGAACTAGAATAAATGTACATCACTATTATAAGGTGGTAATAATAAGGTGGTATATGGAAAAATACAATTAATGCAAACGGAGGACTATAGTTAACGGTGATATTGAAATATTCTTTCATCAATTGTAACAAAGGCATTATACCAAAGTTGAGTCAATCATGGGGAGGGGGCATAAGGGGTATGGGATACTTTTTTCAGAGAAATGAGAATGTTCTCATATTGATTGTGGTTGTGATGAATAGCTATGTGACTAAACCAAGAACCACTGATTGTTCACTTTGAATGGATTGTACAGTGTATGAATAAAACTGTTTTTTAAAAAGAAACTAGGTTTTACAATACAGGAACAATAAGAGAAAAGAAGGACTACTTGGATATTGACAATAAATTGGTGAAATAAAAAAAAATCAGCAGAAGGACTGGAAAATGATGTACAGGAAATCTCCCAGGATATAGGGCAAAACAAAACAAAACAAAACAGAAAATATAAGAAAATTTAAGACACATAAACCAATCTAGCAGGCTTAATATCTGAATGGAAATCCCAGACAGACATAATAGAAACAATGGAGGAGAATTTGATTAAATCACATTAGAAGTTATGTGTAGGACAGGTATCCAGAACAATGAATGTAGGAAACAGTGGATCCAACCGAAGCCATTACTGCAGCAGCCTCTTCACTGGTCCTCTTTTTTTGCTGTTGTCACTCCTTCCCACCCCCATCAGTGTATTTTTACAGTAGCTGGAGGAATCCATTTTAAAACCCAAGTCATTTTCTGTCTCTCTGTTGTTCAAAATCTTCCTGTGGATCTCACTGTGGCTTATAGGGCCACATTTCCTATTACTTCCCTTCCCACTTTCCCCAGCACTAGCAACACTGATCTTTATACTCTTCAAAATTGCCAGGCATGGAAAAAATAAGTGCCAGACATAGTCCTAACCTAGGGCCTTTGCACTGACTTTTATCTTCTCTCTCTAGACTATCAATTCCAAAGGAGCAAGGATTGCTATCTGTTTTGTTCACTGCTGTATCCTCAGCCCGTAGAACAGTGTCTGGCACATAGCAGACACTCAATAAATATTTGTTGAATGACTGAATATGATAAAGACAAATAATTCAAGGAAAAAAGAAAAGTTATTAGAAACTCTATGTGTGTAGGGGGGGACTGTTAAAAAATCGTAGTCTAAATATTAAGCAAAACAAAATATAGTATGATTGTTAACAGCTGGAGTATAAGAGGAGCTTTCTTTTGACCTCGATGCTAGAGACGTGTTACTCTGAGAGGCCCAGGGATTGTGACATGGACTTGTAGAGAAGGAAATGTATTCCTGGCTCTCTACTTGGCTGAGTTTTGAAAAATATTTACAATGTCACGATAATGTAAATGCTGTCTATTGATTTTCAGGTTTTAGAGTCAACCGGGGGGCAAAGTAGAGAAGACTTGGTTGTGGCTGCAGAGCAAAATATAAATGTTAATAACCTGGATAATGTAAAAGGAATAATGAAACTGACAGTATGATACATTGTATGGGCAGCAGGTAGGTAGTGGTACTAATAACCTTGTCCTAAAAAGTGGACAGTCTCAAAAATGGATGGAACGAGAAATAAAGATTTGATTATATTTTTAAATCAACCAAGAGAAAAACACAAAAGAGTATCACTGTTAAATGTTGCAGAAGAGTGGAGGGAAAAATGAGGCAGTGTACATAAACAAAACCCTCATTTCCATACTGGGGAGTCAGTGGGATATTGTCTAAATTTTATCAACTAAGAAACAGAGGATATGTATATTATCTAGAGTACTGAAGGGTATTGCCAGTAGAACTAAAAATAATAATAATAAATGGTTTAAAGATTGCTTCTTGGGAGTGGGATGGATGGGGAAGATTGAGGCAGGGACTGTTGGTTTTTATCATAAATTCTGTACTATTTTATTTGTTGCCACATATATACATTGCTGTAATAAAAATCAAATGCTAACTTTATGTTGATATTACAACACACAAATAATTATATATCCTATGATGCCTTATGACAATATCAAAATTGGCTTTTGGCTATTCAGTTAGACTCTCCCCTGCTGTAAGTCACCTAGCAAATGTTTATGAAGAGGATCAGAAAGGATATTTTGACACTTAAAATGCTGGAGATAGTGGCTAAGGTAGTGTGTCTGGTGTGAAATAAAGTTGGTGGATGGGGAGCAGGAAAGTGGTCAGCTGATGTCACAAACTTGGAGGAAGCAGCAATTTAGAGAGAGAGGAGACAAGAGAACAAAAGCCTACCTTGAATGCCTGGGAATGTGTGAGTATGCGCATGTTTTAAATTGTCCATGGAATATATGGACTCATGATATTTCACTGTTTAGTAAAGGCCATCAAGCAGAAGGCTTTGTGGCCATTTGAATTACATCGAATTACATGTAGGAAAGATATTGACTATTTTTTCTGTAACTGACCACTGTGCTGAATTTTATTATGGTTTTTCATAATTTTTAAGATGATATTCCTGGGTTTTCCAGGTTAATTAATGACAATTTTGTCTATTTTCCATTATTTATACATTTTATTTTGTTCTCTTGCATGGAGTTAATTACTTATGTGAATCTAATATGTGTGATGGCTTAGAGCTGTGCACCCTAGAAAAACATGTTCTTAAACTTCATTCATTCCCATCAGTGTGAACCCCTTGTAAATATGACATTTCAATGAGGTTACTTCAGTTAAGGTGTGTCTCAGTTGGATCAGGATGCGTCTTAATCCTATCACTGAAGACCTTATAGGGAAGGAAGGCCAAAATGGTAGAGAAGCCACAGGGAGCAGCCACAAGCTGGAAATCAACAGAACCTGGAAGAGTAAAGGAGAGGCCTGGAGAGGCCTCCATGTATATTGCTATGTGACAGAAAAGCCAAGGACCAGCGATCTCTTGCAGCCAGCCCCAAAACATAATTGTCTTCTGGGAGAAAGCATTGCTTTGACAACTCCTTAATTTCGGACTTCTCCTAGTCTCCAAACTAAGCCAATAAATTCCCATTGTTTAAGCCAACTCATTGCATGGTATTTGATTTAGCAGCCATGAAACAAAATAATGTGTGATTAAGTCATCATTTCAGATCAATAGCAGAGTGGATTAGTTTGTACATGATATATGGATAGTGATTATGATTTGGGGACATTAATAAAACTGAATTCCCTACCTCACTCCTTTTACTAAAGCAAATTTTGGAATGATAAAAATTTTAATGTAAATAATAAAGCCATAAAAGTGATTGAAAAAAACAGGGTGGGCCATGGTGGCTCAGTGGCAGAGTTCTCGCCTGCCATGCCCGAGACCTGGGTTTGATTCCCGGTGGTCACCCATGCAAAAAAAAAAAAAAAAAAGTGATTGAAAAAAACAAACAGGAATTGTTGTAGTTTAGGAGTGTGGAAAGCATCTCTAAGCATGATGCAGAACCCAGATATGATAAAGGAAAAAAAACTGATATATTTGAGTAAATAATAAACTATTTTGTATAGCAAAAATGATCATAAATAACATGAACAGTATTTGCAATATATGCAGCGCATAAATATATGAGGACATTATTGCTGGGAATGTTATTCCATGTATCTTTTGGGCTGTAACTTGACAAATTTTGTATCAAAATGGAAGACTTTTTGTAGCATTTGGGTTAGCAAAACATACCATAAATAACAAACATATTTGACATAGAAACATATGCTAAATACCATTGGTGAAAGTATTATTCAGTTTAATATTTTGGGGAGGCAAGTCTGCAAATCTTGTATTAAAATGGAAAACTTTTCTAGTACTTGACTTAGCAATTCCACTTCTATGAGTTTATCCTACAGATACAAGCACAATTGCAGAAGGATACAGATACAAGAATTCTCCTTGTAGCATTGTTTGTAATAACAAACAAAAATAAAACCAAAAAAAAGGAAGCAATCTAAATGTCCATGGATACTCGGCTGGCTAAATAAATTATGGAGCAAGTATATTAGAAAAGATCATGCAGCTAAGAAAAATGTGAACTGAGATAGATGTTCAGAATATATAACTGGAAAAAATCTAGTTCACGAATGACTAGTGTACCATTTGTGTACCATATAAGTGTGCCATTTGTGGGGGGAAACCCAAGTAATAAGTATATGAATAGAAAAAGCTGGTGGGATGCATGTCAAAATATTGAGTGGTTATTTCTGGGGGATGGGATAAGGGCAGTACTTCACTGGTATGTTATATATTTCTGCATTATTAGAATTTTCACGACAAGACAGTACCTTTGTAATAAGGTAAAATAATGATATAAAAATAAACAAATTCAATGAATGAAGGGCTTTGAGGGGGTGGTTTTGGTTGGAAAGGCTTCAGACCAAGCCTAGTACAGTGGCATAGGGCTTTGGCGTCAGACAGCCTTGAGCCGGGCCCCATTGCCCCACCCCCGAGGAAGGCGAAGGGTGGGGTGGCAGGGGGCTGCGGAAAGGGGCTGGGCTGGGCTGGGCTGGCTGCAGCTTTAGCCCTGGAGTCTGAGACTTCGAGAAGGACTGAGAGAAGGCAGACGCATTCCGGACTCGGTCGCGGACTAGGTGAGGGTCGTTGAGATTGGGGTTCCCTCGCAGTTAGACAGTGGTTCCAGCTTCTTTGAACCCATAGCTAGGCAGGTGGGCAATTCTTACTGCAGCACTGCAGCTGGCGGAGACGTGACCCGGAGTGGGGTGCAGCTACGACGACTGATAGAGTAGTAGGCTGTAGGGACTGGGGAGTAGAGAATAGCGGGTGAGGAGGGGAAAAACCGGGAATCCGGCATGTCGGGTGGGGGACGCGGTGTACGACGGGGGAGGGGAACACTGAAGGGGAATGGAGATCCAGAGAAGAGAATAGGGATGCACAGAGGGATTAAGGAATAGTGGGGGGTGGGGGAGCATAGGTAACACGGAGGAGGATGTACGGAATGGAAATAGAAAATTCCGTGGGGGCAAACAGAAAACGTGATGGGGGAATAGGGAATACGGAACGAGGGACTACGGGGGTGGGGTGGGGAATAAGGAATGAGGAGCAGGGAATGGGGGAGGGGCAGACAGGCTGGGACTGAGGCCCCCTAGGGAGGCGGAAAGGGGCGGGACCACTTCCGGCCTGAAGGGGGGAGGGCAGTCTTCGAGTTTCGGAGGGGCTTGGAGAGATCGCACGCAATTTGGGGCTTGTAGGAGGACGAGGTGAGCTGGGCCCAGCTTCGGATCAGAACCGGGTAGGTGTTGGCCCCACCCTCTGGGATCTGGCGAAAACCTGCCATAAGCACCGGATCATACTGGATCCGTCCGGCTGGGAAGGGAAGGCACTGGACCCGGTTTGGCCCGGCGCAAGATGGAACCACTAGTTCAATACTGATCTGAGGAGGGGGATGTATTAGGGAAGGGTCACTTTGCCCTATTTAGAGGGGGGTGTGTTAGGAAAAAGGGCGGGACCAGGAGGCACTGTGGACCTGGTGGGGTGGGTGTAAGTTGGGGAGGGGCCGGGGCCACCAGACACTGGGATAATTTGGGTGAGAGGCTTGTTGGAGACGGGGCGGGAACTAATGGTACTGGAAACCTGGAGAGAGGCGTGTGTTGGGAAAGGGTGCTGGGCTGAGACCATTACCAGCGCGCATGCGTACTATGGATCGCTAGAAAGGGGCGTGTAGAGAAGGGCCGACCGGGAGACGGGCCTGCTGCCGAGTGCGCATGTGCACGGTGGACCGCAAAGAAAGGGCTTGTGTTAGAAAAGTAGGCGGAGCTGAGATGGGCCTTGCAGCGGACGCGCATGCGTACTATCGACCTGCGGCTGGGGGTGCATTGGGAAAAGGGGCGGGGTCCTTAGAGCTGCCGCGCTGGCACATCTTCCTGTAGAAGGGGAGGGTGCGGCTGCGGAGAATTGGGCTCTAGACGCTCTGGATTCCTTTATCTGAGAACGAAGTCGTTGCGGTTGGGGATGGGGGAGGTGTGGGATTGGGGCCCTAGGGAAGGTGAGGGTCAGCCTTAAGCAGAAAACGGAAGAGTACGTTCAGTGAGCTCTGCCGTTGACCTAGGCTTTCTTTCCTTCAGGCTCTTTTGCTAGGCAATTTGAGAAATGTCTGACGCAAGTGAGAGTGGTGGTGCGGGTCCATCCCATCTCCAGGTGAGGCCACCTCTTGTCCTCTTCCCAGCCCTGGGATTTTTGAGCCATTTGCCTAGTTGGGGGTGGGGAGAAGGTTCTTGAACTTTCCGGCTTCCTCTTCTTGCAGGCTGAAGAAGCTTCAGAAGAAAACAGCCTGATGATGCAGACCCTATTGACAGTGACTCAGAACTTGGAGGTCTCAGAGGCACCAAAGGCCTCAAAGACATCAGAGGTCTCAGAGACCCTAAAGGTCTCAAATACCCCAGGGGCCTCAAAGACCACAGAGGTCTCAGAGGCCCCAGAGTCTCAGGAGGCAGCTGCTACCCAGGCCTCATCTACCACTCAGCTTACTGATACCCAGGTTCTGGCAGCTGACAGCAAGAGTCCACCTGCTGACACTAAAATGCAGAATACTGACTCGCAGGCTGTGACAGTACCTGCCAGTGAGCCCAAAGAGGTCAGCTGTATGGGTAGCACCCAGGTCATTACAAAGGCCCTGGAAACTGAGGCTGCTGCCTCTCAGGCTCTGGCAGATAAACCTGAGTCTGAGGATACAGCTGCCCAGGCTCAGGAGAATCAGGATACCCGGCCCAAAGTCAAGGCCAAGAAAGCCCGAAAGGTAAGAGCTCTGTAGTTTCCACCCTGGCGTTTCCATTCCCCCTGTTGGTTCATTTGTTATATAAAAAGTTACCAAGGTTCCCTGTGCTCTTCAAGACTGTGGGAACACTGAGAGAAATGTGATATAGTTCGTATTTTCAGAGAACTTACATTGGGGGAGAGATGAGATATGAATATACTTAGTTGCAATCTGAATATAATTCAGTTTATATTTACCATGTGTTAGGACTTGAGCTAGGCACATTCACACAGGTTATCTCATTGAATTTTGAAGGTAACTCCTACCAGTTAGGGATCATAGTCTTAGTGTTATGGAGAAGGAAGCTAAGCCACAGAGAGATTAAGTGACTTGTCCAGGGTAGTACAGGCAGAGCCAGTAGTGGATATAAGAAGAGAAGAAGCCTTACGTCCCACCCTTGCAGTGTTTCTGGCCTGGTGGGGAGATTAAACTCCTGCCTGGAAGTCAGTGAAAGACAAACTCAAGACTCTGTATGACACCAGAGGCTAGTGAAGCAGGCTGTTATTATGGGGTGGGGTTGGGGAAGCTTCCTGGAAGTCTCAGCATGAGGAAAAATGACCATCTGCTTCATCTGGTGATGTTGAGCTCCCTCTTTGTTGATACAGGTGAAGCATCTGAATGGGGAAGAGGATGGCAGCAGTGATCAGAGTCAGGCTTCTGGAACCACAGGTGGTCGAAGGGTCTCAAAGGCCCTAATGGCCTCAATGGCCCGCAGAGCCTCAAGGGGCCCCATAGCCTTTTGGGCCCGCAGGGCATCGAGGACTCGGTTGGCTGCTTGGGCCCGGAGAGCCTTGCTGTCACTGAGGTCACCTAAGGCCCGTAGGGGAAAGGCTCGTCGTAGAGCCGCCAAGCTTCAATCATCCCAAGAACCCCAAGTGCTGCCACCTCGGGATGTAGCCCTTTTGCAAGGCAGGGTAAGAACTCTGGCCGTTCCACTCTGGTTTTTCTACTGCATTGTCTGCCCTCTGCTCTGCCATGCTCTCAAATCTTCTGGAAACATATCTGATCTTTCCATCTTTTCCTCTTCTCTCAGGCAAATGATTTGGTGAAATACTTGCTGGTTAAAGACCAGACAAAGATCCCCATCAAGCGCTCAGGTAAAGCCTTACTAACCATCAGCTCTCCCTGAACTCTGCTCTCCATTGCCCTCTCTCCCATGTGCTGGGGGCATCCTTTGCTCTTATGCTCAGACCAGTGTCCTCCCGTAGTTCTACTTTGGCAGTGCTCGCATTTGTGTTCATTAGCACAGAACCGTGCTACACCACCCATAGCATGGTTGGCAAGGGTCTATAGCTTGGGCAGGGCATGGGGGCCGCCTGGCTTCTCTTCAGCCCAGGTGCTCGCAACACTCTCCCCTTGCAGACATGCTGAAGGACATCATCAAAGAATACACTGATGTGTACCCTGAAATCATTGAACGAGCAGGCTATTCCTTGGAGAAGGTGAAGGGGTAGCCCTGGGGGATGGGCACAATGGGGAAGCCCTGAACAAAGGTGTACATGTCCCTTCTGGGAGGGACCACATATACTTGCTAATCCAGCCCTATCACTGGCAAGATGGTAGCCTAGGGAGGGGCATAGACTAGCCATGAATTACATAGCCAGTCAGAGGTAAAAGCACAGCTAGGACCCAGTCCACCCAAATTCTTAGTTGTGGCTTCTGTCCACTATTGGACGCATCCTGTGATGTATTTCAGATGATTACCTCTCCCTTCCATTCCCCATTCTCTGTCTCCTTAGATTCCCATTAATTGCATAGAAAACAGTAGTGCATTTATTCCGTGATTACTGTGTGCCAGGCACTTAGCTAAGTATTTTACATGCATTATCTCACTTATTTCTGACACTCAAAACCCTAGGTACATGGGGAACTGTGGTTGGCTAGGAAGCTGAATTTTTTGGCCTCATGAGGTGTTCTCCCCATCCATAGGTTTTTGGAATCCAATTGAAGGAAATCGATAAGAATGACCACTTGTACATTCTTCTCAGCACCCTAGAGCCCACTGATGCAGGCATACTGGGAACGTAAGCTGGGGAAGGGATTGGGTAGAAGAGGATTTTCTGTTTTTGTCTGTTACTATCCCTTCCATGTTTTCTCTCTTATACACTCTTAGAGAGTCAGGAAAGACAGGGATTTAAATGCTCTATTCCAATTCCTGCGTAGTTGGAGCCCTACACTCATAGTGGTGCCTGATTTTGAAGGGTATAGAATAAGTCTGGGCTAGGGCATTCTTGTCAGGTTTTTTATCCCTCCAGAAGCTTCCCAGAAGAGCAAGCCTGCCATTGCTTGTCTCTTCCTGCTGTGTGCCATGCCTGGCTTTGTTAGAGTCTTCTCACAGGAGGCTTCTTGGTGTGGGTAGGTTATGATGTTTGAAGGGCAAGAGAATCATCCTTGGGGCTGTGCTTAGAATTCTGTTAAGGTTAAGGGTTCTTGGAGAAAAAGAAGGGACTCATATTGACTGAGTGCCTGTGTTGTACCAGATTGACAGGCATTCTCTGTCGTCTTGGAAGGAGGAGGATGTTATTTTTCTCATTTTACTGATTGGAGGCTGGTAAAGAGTGCTTTACCTAGGCTCACCTAGAGCTTGGAACATAGACTAGGCAGAATCTGGGAGAAACTAGCCTAGTGAGCTGACTGGTATGACCTTTGCAAATGGCTGTTTGGCATAAACCTCTCTGTCCTATTCCTCTAGGACAAAGGACTCACCCAAGTTGGGTCTCCTCATGGTGCTTCTTAGCATCATCTTCATGAATGGAAATCGGTCCAGTGAGGGTGAGTGGCTGGGCCTGCAGCTGAATGGGTGGCCATGGTCTGAATTCCATGTGTTCATATTCTGTCCCTTGTCCTTTCTTGCCTCCCCTTGCAGCTGTCATCTGGGAGGTGCTACGCAAGTTAGGGCTACGCCCTGGGTATGATTGGGCTCTCTCAGCGCTTGCTGTTCGTGTTGTCCTTTGGCAGGAGAGGATGGTCCCAGGATTGCATCAGCCTGGTGGTCTGGTGGAATGGGTGGGAGGTTCCAGATGGGGTAGAGGGCCTAGGGCTCTGACCTGGGTGGATGGGGAAATGGTCCAGAACTCTCTGTCCCTGTCCCCCTCTCACTGTCTCTTGGACTTGTATGGAGCTTCCTCCCTGTGCTAGAAATCTCTTTCCCGTGTTAGAAATGCCTCTGCCCACATCTGGGAAGTGCCATGGCCCTGACTGTTGTTTGTTTCCTTTGCTGTCAGGGTGCATCATTCACTCTTTGGGGATGTGAAGAAGCTAATTACTGATGAATTTGTGAAGCAGAAGTAAGTGGCTTTACCTGGTGTTAGTGTGTTTGATGTAGTTTGCCAGTTTCAGAACTGTTGAAGCCATGGTGTGTGTGTGTGTGTGTATGTGTGTGTGTACATATGTATATAGGTAAGTGGTTTGTGTGTGTGTGTGTGTGTGTGTATGTGTGTGTACATACGTATACAGGTAAGTAGGTTAGTAGGTTATTCTAGGATCAGTGACAGGCAAAAGGAGGTCATGTTTCCTGACCTCTTACATGCACATTCACATTTAGTTTTAAAAACAACTTTATAAGGAGGGATTATCAGCAGCAGTATTGTACATTTAAGGAAACTGAGGCTCACAGTGCTGAAGTTATTTGCTCAGAGTTACAAAGGTAGCAAATTGTGTTTAGAGTTGTATCTAAAACTTGGCTCCAACACTTTGGTTCTTTCTATTATGCCAGTCAGGGCATCATAGAAATTAATTTCCATAAAGAAATACCACAGAGTAGTAGGTTCAAGCAGTCAGTTACTGTGCTAGGGATAGGGATTATACATCTCACTTCATTTTCATAACAACTCTGCAGACTACGTGCTGTCATCCCATTCCCATTTTGTAGTAGAGAAACTTGGAGCTCAGAGAGACATCTCTGAGCATGGCCTATTCAGTCCTGGGCCATGAAAAGTCAAAGCTCTTCTGACTTTCTGGCTAGTGGCCACCCAGTCCTTTGTCCTTGTAAAACTTGTGTACATTCACAAAACAGACCACACACAGAGACACATGATCAGGAGTTCAGGATTATACATGGAGCATGCTACTCTTGGTTGTCTGTTACTTCCTTTTGCAGTCTTATTCTATAGTGGACGTTTCTAGGGCTTTGCCAGGCTATTGATGAGACTCTTTTATTGGGGTGTGCTCAGAGCAGGGGGCCTGAAGAATGACTCCTCTGTTTACAACACACCCAACAGGAATCTGGGTTCATTGTGACAAGGGGCACAATACTTGTGGCCTTCTCTGAACAAATGCCCTACACATGTCTCCTGTGCACCTCCAAAGGATTTCTGGGGAGTACTAATGGAACAGAGCTTAATATTGGAGGAAAAACTGCAGTATTTAGTGGGGTTGTTTGCTCTCTAGAGTCTGTTCAGTGCATGCATGGGTGGACCAAGGGTGGTCTTAGTTAGAAATAAAGGCCTTGAATCTCTCTTTTCAAGGTATCTGGACTATGCCAGAGTTCCCAATAGCAATCCACCTGAGTATGAATTCTTCTGGGGTCTGCGCTCATACTATGAGACCAGCAAGATGAAAGTCCTCAAATTTGCCTGCAAGGTAATTGGGGAGCTGCCCAAGCTTGATACAGAGAGTACAGGTTATCCCTGGTTGGAGCAGGCTGTGTGCAAAGCAGACTGCTCTTTATATATGAACAATATGAAGCCTCTGTGTCACATCAAACACTGTCAGGTACTTTGGCTGAATCATTTAATTTTTACAACTAGTATGTGGTTGCTGTATTGCAAATGAGAAAACTGAGGCCCAGAAAGGTTGTTAGGTCACATGTTCAAGGTCACAGAGCTAGTAAGTGTTAGGGTGGGGATGGAACATTGGAAGCATAAATGCTGTTAGTATTTGTTGTACTATTATTATATATAACATCGTATGGTGCTTAGCATATAGTAGGAGCTCAGTCTTCTTACTGTGATCTTTCTAATGATTGTTATTTCCAATTTAGGTACAAAAGAAGGATCCCAAGGAATGGGCAGCTCAGTACCGAGAGGCAATGGAAGCAGATTTGAAGGCTGCAGCTGAGGCTGCAGCTGAAGCCAAAGCAAGGGCTGAGATTAGAGCTCAAATGGGTATTGGGCTCGGCTCTGAGAATGCTGCTGGGCCCTGCAACTGGGATGAAGCTGATATTGGACCCTGGGCCAAAGCCCGGATCCAGGCAGGAGCTGAAGCGAAAGCCAAAGCCCAAGAGAGTGGTGGTGCCAGCGCTGGTGCCAGTGCAAGTGCCAGTGGTAGCTTCAGTACTGGCGCCAACCTAACCGCCACCCTCACATTTGGCCTCTTCGCTGGCCTTAGTGGAGCTGGCACCGGCACCAGTGGCAGCTCTGGTGCCTGTGGTTTCTCTTACAAGTGAGATTTCAGGTATCTATATTAGTTTAGGTGGGGGAAGCTGGGGCTCATGGGTATGGGATGAGGAGCTGGATTGTTATAGGAAGGCCAGGGTTGGATGATGATACAAAGAGTATGGGAAAACACTGCTTTTGGTACTATGTTCCTCTGTATAGTGGATATCAGTTGACTTTTTTATTTTCTTTTACTTGTGTTTTCAGATATTGCTAATCCCAGCAGTTTTTCTCTTCGAGCCAGGGTGCATCCTCATAAACCTATTCAGCACAGCACTCTAGGCAGCCACTATCAAGCAATTGAAGTTGACACTCTACATTAAATCTATTTGCCATTTCTGGGTTTATTGCATTTTTTTGATGGGCTTTCATGTTTTGGTATCACATTTAAAAATGAATTGAGAAGGTTTCCGCCTGCCTAAATCTGCGCTTAGTTTGAAGTAACATTGTTGGATTCCCAGGAGCAAGGTTAGCATGGCTCTCTGAGATAGGTAGGGCCCATTACCTAGCCTAATGGTAGGTAGGATTTCATGGGGTAGAGTCATGGGAATTGTAGGCACAGAGGAAACAGTTTGAAGAAGAGCCCTGAGGTGGGCAAGTCTAGAGCAGAAAGCAGAGACAGAGAAGCCTGGATATCAAGTATAGTCCCTCCTTTTGAGGAATTTGGATGAGACAGGAAGAAGAACGAGGTAGATATCTAAAGAGAGAGATATAAGAACAAGGGAGGATTTTCTTGGGAAAGGAAAAAGAGACATGAGCAGGGCTCAAGTATAGCCCAGGCCCTGAGATGGGAGGGAATGGGTTGCCAGAAGGTCTGGGAAAATGGACTGTCTAGAAAAACTTGGAGAGGGGGCTGTGGAAGAATGCCCAGCAGTGGGGAGGTCCCAATAGAGGGTGTTTTTTGGTGACCCCTTCCCCATGGCAGGGTGCTCAGTAATTTTGGTGTAGGAGTCAAGTGTTGCTTTATTCCATGGTTTGTGTTCTACTGTTTGGGACTGGCACAGGGACTCATGATTTAAGGGCAGTGGGTGTATGAGCCTGTATCTTCAGTACTGTGTCTGTACTACCTGACATTGTAGGTGCGTGTTGTAGTTGAAGAGATGGGCCATGGAACTCAGGCAGACTTGGGGAGTAATGATGAGAGTGTGTGCTATCCTGGAGATGGTGCAGGGTCTGTCGACAGGAGTTTCAGTGAAGTCCATGAACAGGAACAGCACATAGTGAATATACTTGAGTGCCCAGTATGTGATACTTTCCTCTTTATCCTGGGAGGTGGCATTGAGAGTGCTGGAAGGACAAACTAGGGGGTAGTCAGATGGTTAGACAATGAGATCATTGCATTTATGAAGACAGAATGCAAAGGGCTCTGGGTGATAGCTGTAGGAGAGAGATGACTGTTCCTAGAGATGAAAGGTTAATGGTTTGGGAGACCAGGATTTTGGTGTGTTTAGGTGGATAGTGAAATCACCCGATATAGTGGCAGGAGTCAGGGTAGAGAGGAATGATGTGAGCCACAGGCTAATGTCCCTTCAGTGTATGGTTGAAAGTATCTCCCACTTGCACTCTCTGCTAAAGGGCAGGGCCCTCAGGCAATCAAAGATACACCACCTCCCTATTTTTGGGATTACTGCCCTGTCCTTTCTTTTGGGGAGGGGGGCAGCAGGAATTGAACCTGAGTCTCCTGCATGGCAGGCAAGAATTCTACCACTGAACTACCTGCATACCCCTGCCTTGAACTTTTGACTCCAGGAAGCCCTCACCATTTCTTAGCCCCATATTACCTGTGCCTAATTACTGGGACAGAGTCTTGGACAATGAGGCTTTCGTAATGGCTGTCTTTCTCTTCTAGACTCTATCAAAGAAGGTATATTGCCTAGGGAACAGAATTTTAAGTAGAAAAAGTGCCATCCAGATCTGGACAGCACCTCCCCTACAGCCATGAATTGAGTGACACCTGCTTTTGGCTGCTGAAATGTACTTTACTGCAAGCAGAGATTCTTCCATTGTGAACTAGGCACTGGTCTCAGGTAGACAAAGTCAGAGGCAGCTTTGGCCTCCCAGGAAGGACTTTAGTGGTTGGACCCCATGTCCAGGAACTTATGTCTCTGGGTGATAGCCGTTTGAAAATGGAGTGGATGGTAGGTGGCAAGGATCTAAGGGACTGTGGGTCTAATAGAATTTGAGTTCCATAAAAATGAGCGTGAGTCAGTCATCCAGAACTCTGCTCTTCCCACTTGAGCTTCTTTCCCCAAGCCACTTGGCTTGCAGGGCTTCTGCCTTTTCTTCCCCTACTACGAGGCCTAGAATTTGACAGAACAAGAGGCCAATTCATTCTCACTCCCCAAGACTGAAGGCAGGTGGGGCAGAGAAGAAGAAAGTAAGTCTGGGCCCTGACAAGTTGGGAACAGGAAAGAGGGAGTGGTGAGGGAAATGAGGACAAACTATGGTTCATGGCTTTGCACCTTTATATCTCAAATGATATGAATTAATGCAAGTTTCAGTCTTCAGTGTCTTATTAAATTCTAAATATTCTAGATTGTATCGTGCATCTACTCTTTGGCTAGTATATTTCATTATCACCCCCCCAAAAGACTTTTATAGATATTTTTGTTCTAATTGCTTCCCCTCCCATGAAATTTTAATACATATACTGTATATTTATTTAATAACTATGTATATTTGTGCTTTATACATACAAAGTAAGTATAAAGCTTATACTTTATTCAGTACAGGGTTAAGAATGACTGAAATTTTAAGTTAAAAGTTAGTTTAAAAAAGCTATTGACATCTATTTGCTGAGCCACTTTTAATGTAACTTGCTTACATAAATTGTAGTTTATCAAATTTCATATGAAAATTAGTAATTTATATAACTGCAGTAATAGGCATGAGATCAAATTTTAACATTCTTTAAAAATTATTTTTAGTGAACTGGGTGCATGGGTAGTTCAGAGGTAGAATGCTTGCCTTCTACGCAGGAGACTCGGGTTCAATTCCCAGATCATGCGCCCCCCCCCCCCAAAAAAAAATTATTTCTAGTAAACTTAAAAGTTAAATTTTGCTTGATATGAGAAAATAACTAGCTTCTAGGATATTTATTAAAATGTTACTGACATTTTTTCAGCACTTAACATAATGATGAGCTGAATAACTTGTAGAATTAAAATCAAACTTTTAGTTTAATTTTAAAAGTCCAAGTCATACACAGAAGCACTGAGGAACATAAAACTATCCAGTAGCAAGGGGGTGCAAGGTTAGCTCAGTGGTAGAATTCTCACCTGCCATGCTGGAGACCTGGGTTCAGTTCCCGGCCCCTGCACTCCTCCTCCACCCTCTCACCACCAATTCAAGAAATGGAAGTGCAATAATGGGATAATCACATGGGAAAAGAATGAAATGTGACCCCCCACTGTACACCATACAAAAAATATCCAGTAGCAGCCAATAGGTACACACAGTCTGCCTCTCATAACTTTGAAAATGAGCAATAAAATGAAAATCCTCCAATACATCTATCTATTCACTACAGTTTTGTGGCTGTATGTTTGTGTCTTCCATGAACTCAATGCCAATTGTGCTTGTGTGACACCCAAGGAAACACAATGAGAGCAATAAGATTTTTTATAAGGCTGAGCTTTAGAGGGCCACAAACCATTGTAATAGCTAAGATAATTTCTTTTACAAAACAAGTTAGAATGAATGCTGGGTAACCAGAAAAAAAAGACAAGGACACAAAAACCTACTGGGGACCAATCCTTTGAGGACAAAATTGATAGCAAACTTTCCCCCAAACTTATACTTTCAAAAATTCCTTGGTCCAACATAATGCTTCTAATGTGTACATAATTTCTGTTCACCCGTACTCTAAAAGATTACTCCAAATCCTGTCACCTACTATTTCTACCTACAAATCTAGGAATTTTGGATGATAATCTTTCCTCTTTCAATCCCTTCTTGATATGCTGCAAGCTATAAACTAAACTGAACATTGAACCACCACTCACGTTATATTCTAGAATGGGGCGAAGATGAATAAAGAATGGAAATAAATTATAAATGTACATATAAATGCTTATGTAAGTAGTGCCTATATATGTGTACAATACCTAAATGCATGCACATGCACGTATGCCAAGGAAGGAAATAAGGAAAACAGTGTAGTCCTTGTTAGTGAAACTAGACAGAGGCTATAGCTGATAGTATTGAATCTGTGTGTGCCCCTTGCCTTTAGTAAGCTTTCTATCTGGTCGTTGGATGACCAGCATGTGTATATCTGCTGTATCATTTGATTAACCTTTACCACTGAATATGGTGTGGGTGAAAGCACCCAGGGTATTTCCTGGGACTTGGATTATGGAGGTCTATTGCACGCATGAGAATGTCACAGGAGCTAGGTGTGTTCATGTACATGCTCATATTAGGGTTCTCTAGAGAAACAGAATAAACAGGAAATATTTGTAAATACAAAATGTATAAAAGTGTCTAACATAACCTTGGGAACATAGTGTCCAAAATCTGTAGGGCAGGCTGTGAAGCTGACGACTCCGATGAAGGGTCTGGATGAACTCCACAGGAGAGGCTTGCCGGCCAAAGCAGGAAGAGAACCTGTCTCTTCTGAAACCTCTGTAAAAGGCTTCCAGTGATTAGATTAAGCATCACTCATTAAAGAAGTTACTCCCCTTGGCTGATTACAAATGGAATCAGCTGTGGATGTAGCCGACATGATCATAATTTAATTCTATGAAATGTACTCATAGAAAAAGTCAGCCCAGCACTTGCCCAACCAGACAAACAGGTACCACCCCCTGGCCAAGTTGACACATGAACCTGACCGTGACAGTCCATCCCTTGTCAACTTGGCAGCTATACTCATCACCTTAAACCATATCTAATTTCTAGATAGAAAACAATAAAAGACACATTTTTTTTTCCTCACCTAATAATACTCAACTGTCCTGCATGTAACTGGAAACATGTTAAATCTCTCCAGAATAGGGTGCAAGTCCTTGGGTAATACTCATTCTTAAACTTGATATCTTACAACTTAAATAGTATAACAGGAAAAAAATTGCATTACAGTCCTCATTTCTGTAACTGATCTCGTGGCTTTAGTTCATATTACTACCTTCCACTACCCATTCCTTGTTCCCTTTACCCTCAGCAAGCACTTCAGCTGGCTGTGGTTCTTTGCCTTATGGGGTGACCCAAACCTTCATTCCTGAAGTTTCAGAGCCATTTTGGTAATCCTGCCTGGATTGGCTTATTGTGGTTTTCCATTGGTTTTAAATCACAGGGCATAGTAGTACTAAAAGATGCCCTAGGGGAACTCCTATATTCCAGGAAAACTCTTTGCCTCCATTGTGTAGTTGCAGTCCTATTTTCCCCGATAGTCAGGGTCAATCAACCCAGCCAGTAACCAGTAATGTAATCCCTTCTTGGCTTGTTGATCCAGGGGCATGAGTAGCCCAAGTGACCAGGTGGTAGTCTTAGATTCCAGTTCAATAGAATCATTGTTGTTTCTCCTGGTGGAAACACTCCGCCTTTTGGAAGTAAAACCTGTAGACCAGCAGAGCTCAGGGTCGCAGGAACAGGAAGCAAAACTTTTCCTAGTGGATGACTAAGGGTAATAGTGAGTGGTGCCACTCCCATTTCCATCTCTTGGTTCCTGGACCCATGGATCCTGGCTATGGGAGAAACAGCACCATACAGCAGACATTGAAGCATACACAGCTTCCTGGAGAACATTACCCCAGCCCTTCAAGGTATTGCCACCTAATTGGCACCATAATTGAGTTTTCAAAAGGCCATTCTACTGTTCTATCAATCTAGCTGCTTCTGGATGATGGGAAACATGGTAAGACCAGAGAACTCTGTGAGCGTGTGCCCATTCCTGCACTTCATTTGCTGTGAAGAGTGTTCCTTGATCAGAAGCAATGCTGTGTTGAATACCATGATGATGGATAAGGCATTCTGTAAGCCCACGGGTGGTAGTTTTTGTAGAACCCTGCTTGCAGGGAAAACAAACCCATAGGAGTATGTGCCTATTCCAGTTAGAACAAATCGCTGCCCCTTCCGTGAAGGCAGTGGTCCAATGTAATCAACCTGCCACCATGTAGCTGGCTGGTCATCTCAGGAAATGCTGCCATATTAGGGGTTGAGTGTGGGTCTTTGTTGCTGGCAGATTGGGCACTCAGCAGTGTCTGTAGCCAGGTTAGCCTTGGTGTGTGGAAGTCCATGTTGCTGAGCCCATGCATAACCTCCACCCCTACCACCATGGCCACTTTGTTCATGAGCCCATTGGACAATGACAGGAGTTGCTGGGGAAAGAGACTGACGTATCCACAGAATGAGTCATCGTATCCAATTGATTATTAAACCTTCCTCTGCTGAAGTCACCCTCTGGTGCACATTCACATGGGACACAATATCTTCATATTTTTAGCCCATTCAGAAAGGACTATCCACATACCTCTTCCCCAGACCTCTTTGTCACCAATTTTCCAATTATAGTCTTTCCAAGTCCCTGACCATCCAGCCAAACCATTAGCAACAGCCCATGAGTCAGTATACAAATGCAACTCTGGCCAGTTCTTCCAAGAACAGCCGTGAACTGCTCGAGGTTCTGCCCACTGGAAGGATTTTCTACCCACTGTGAGATGGACCTGAGCTAAAACTCCATCAATCACCTGACCTCCATAAGTTCCCACTCTGAGTGGTGGACAAGAGTGACGTTTTGGGTCCCCTGGAATCAATGCCACTTCTGAAGCAGTGTCTAATAATCCCTGAAATATCTGATCATTTCCTTTCCCCTAGTGCACAGTTATCCTGGTAAAAGGCCATCAGTCTCCTTGGGGAAGGCTTGGAGGATGATTAACAGTATGGAGTTGTGGGAGTGTAACAGGATTCTCTCCCGAGAGTACCTGGCCTCCCCTTCCTTCAAGGGTCTTGGCGTCTGTAAACTGTCTGAAGTCTGGAAATTGATTAAGGGGTCATGACTCTGTGTTTTTGTAATTTAGGTTAGACTTCTGTTCACTTGACCTAGAACTCTTTTGTTTATACAGCTCAAAGAAGAACTTAGTAGACTGCCCTTCTATTGTATTTCTAGGTACCCCATGATTTACTAGCCAATGTCACAAATTTCTGTGAGTCAGATTATTTTGACTCCTGCTTTGAAGTTTGCTATTATAATACCCACGTCTACCCTGTCTTTGGCGATTAAGTGCTACCACCTGGCTTCTGCCAACTCGGAATCCCATCATCCCCATTGTGTTTAAGGATTCCAGCTCAGTGACAGCAGCTCCTACAGTAATATCTGACCTACAGAGAAGTGCAGCTACAGAGCTCTTCAAGGATGATGGCGCTAGTCTCACAAATTTATTTCTCAGTGTTCTGGTAAAAGGTGCATCCTCTGGACATTCCTGGGGTGTAAGAGGAGGCTTTGCATGATAAATCCACTGTAACATCCCAATCTCTCTAAGCCTCTGTTTCCCTTCATCTACATTATACCAGGGCTGTTCTGGCATTTCAACTTCAGGTAATGTCGGCCACCTTCAGATCCATGTTTCAACCAACCATCCAAACAAACTGTTAACACCTTTTCTAACCCCTCGAGCTATAACATTGAATGCAGAATCTCTGCTTAGTGGGCCCACATCAACAAATTCAGCCTGATCCAGCCTTATATTCTTCCCACCATTATCTCACACCCTTAAAATCCATTGCCACACATATTCCCGTTTTCTGTCTATATAAATTGGATAATTCACACAGTTCTTTTGAAGTATAATGTACCTCCTCATGTGTGATACTTTGTACCTCACCTATAGGGGCCTGTCAGGAATTTGGTCTAGTTATAGGTCTGGAAGAAATGAGGGGTGGTGGGGGTGGGTCATGAAAAGAATTAGAAATATCTTCCAAGCCATTTGCTTCAGGGCATTCATATGCAGTTTCATCTGGTGAAACAGGATTAATCACTCTAAGGCTAATCCCTTCAGGAGGAGGTTGGGTGGCCAACTCCTCTAGGCAGACTGGAGGTGGTGCGGCTATATCCTCAGGGCAGACTATTATTACAGGGTTATCTAGAGAGGATTTAGCATGACCTAGGGTTTCAACCTCTCCACCAATGTCATTATCAATCCATATGTCACCATCCCAGTTTTCAAGGTCCCACTCCTTTCCAATCAGTGCCCTCACTTTAACAACAGACACCACGCAAGATTGAGATTTCAATATACGTTGTAAAGTTGCTACTCTAACAATAAGATTCTGAGTCTAATTTTCAGAGATCTCATGCCTATGACTACAGAAAATAAGACTTCTCTTCAGGACACTCACAGAAATGTCTACATCTGTCAGACAGTGCTTAAGCTTCTCGTTTGAAGCCTTAAGCCCATCCCTTTCACTCATCAATGTATGCAGTATATCTAACAACAACCAGCCAACATCTCTATACTTACTATTTCCACAAAACTCTGTAAAGGTGTCAAAAACATTATCCTGCAGAGCCTAGCTTCGTACAAGCAACGCATTAGAAGAATCGAATGGTGATATTTTGACTATCTATTTTGCAAACTCACTCCATGGATTGGCAGTGTCATTCTGATTATGGGAATCAGAGTCCTTAGTGCCTTTGAGTCCATCAGAGTAGAAAACCAATTGTAAAAACCCATCTTTAAGATTCCGTTTCTTAAGTACCACTCCTGGTGCAAAGTTGTATTAGTTAGGGTTCTCTGGAGAAACAGAATCAATAGGAAATATTCATAAATATAAAATGTATAAAAGTGTCTCACGTAACCATGGGAACATAGAGTCCAAAATCCATAGGGCAGTCTGTGAAGCTGATGACTCCTATGGAGGGTCTGGACAAACTCCAGAGGAGAGGCTTGCAGGCCAAAGCAGGAAGAGAGCCTGTCTCTTCTGAATCTTCCTTAGAAGGCTTCCAGTGATTAGATTAAGCATCACTCTTTGCAGAACACACTCCCCTTGGCTGATTACAAATGGAATCAGCTGTGGATGTAGCTGATGTCATCCAGATTTAATTGTATGAATGCCCTCATACCAAAAGACAGACCAGCACTTGGCCAAGCAGACAAACAGGTATCACCACCTGGTCAAGTTGACACATGAACCTGACCATGACACCCATGTTTGTGTGTGAGAAGGTACTCTGTGTGCAGGTTAACGTGTCCAAATTTGTCCCTGAACCATGCAGGCAGGGCCCTGTGGCCACCTCCATCAGGGGGTCAGACAGAAACTAAGAGACCCCTGGCTGAAGGTGGTGCCATGGAGCAGGGGTGACACCTCTGGTGGACTTTGTCTCTTCTCTGGGAAGCAGCAGAGGTGGAGTCAGAGGTCAGAGTCTACCATGAGCAGCTTCAAGTCTGAAGGTAACAGAAAGGGTCTAGGGGCCTTTGGGTCCAGGGCGTGTCCCGAGATACCTCTCACCATTTACAGTACAGGATGCTTGGGGCAGCCAGACATGCCTGACTTTCAGTCTTGGCTCTTTTACTGGTTGAATGGCCTGGGACCACTCACCTCTCCTCTCTGGGCCTCAGGTTCCTTATCCATAAACCAGTGATAAGAATAACCACCCCATAGACCTATTGTAAAGATTAAATGAGTCCACATGTGTGGAAGCAGAAGACACTGTGACTGTGCATGATAGCTGTCTGTCATGGTCAGGTTCATGTGTCAACTTGGCCAAGTGGTGGTACCTGTTTGTCTGGTTGGGCAAGTGCTGGCCTGTCTGTTGCAATGAGGACATTTCATAGAATTAAATCATGATCATGTCAGCTACATCCACAGCTGATTCCATTTGTGATCAGCCAAAGGGGAGTGTCTTCTGCAATGAGTAATGCTTAATCTGATCACTGGAAGCCTTTTAAGGAGGATTCAGAAGAGACAGGCTCTTCCTGTTTTGGCTGGTGAGCCTCTCCTGGGCTAGGCTTTGGACCTTGGAAGAGGTGAGGGTTAGGGAGGACAGGAGGGAAGCAGTACCTGGTGGGGACAAGTGCTGACAGTGTAATGACTTGCAGATGGGGTAGTGAGCACTTATTAAGGTGCACGTATGGAACCAAATGCTTTATATAAATGATCTCATTTAATCCCCACAATACCCATCTATGAAATAGGAGCTATTGTCATCCCCTTGTCAAAGATGAGGAGACTGAGGCTTAAAGGGTGGTAATAATTTGTCAAAGGCCACACAGTCAGAAGAAGGAACAAGGACTCCCAGGCCATGTGACCCCTTGGAGCCTACTCTTTTAAGTCCTAAGCTATAAATGGAAGCTCCCTCCCCGTTGTTCTTAAAGCTTAAACAGAGGGGAGAACCAAAACTGTGGAGGACAATAGAACAAAGACCTCTGAAAGGAAAGACGCCAAGGGAAGGTATGTAAGCAGGCACCTTGGAGAGTATGGGGGCTCAGTGTGCCCCTAAGCTTCCTGACAGCTGTAGCAGCAAGGGGGAGGGAAGCAGAATTCCCATGTTTCTATTTTCTGGAAAAAAAAAAGAGAGACACACAGGCATGCCTAAATGGACATCTGTCTTGGACTAAAATTCCAGGAGGAGTTGATCTCACGGCCAGCCCAGCAAACATCCGGGAGCAGAAATTCATCTGTGATTCCATGAGAAGCTAAAAGGCCTATCCACACATAGACTATGAGAATGAGAAGGCAAAGCAGGGAGAAAAGATAAGAAATTCTTTCTCAGAGGAGCCCGTTCCTAAACTGTGTGAATTCCCATAGCATAAGAGGCATGGAGGGGCCTTGGCTCTGCTTGTATGCCTGTCTCTCTTTACTATATGCACCGCGCTGCCTCTTGGAGGAGATCCAGTGTCCTGGTCTATCTCAGGACATGACACTCTTCGCACTAGACAGTCAGAGATTGGGCCCCAGGATGGACAGGAAGTAACCAGTGGTGGGGCCGTGAGTTAGGTTCAAAATACCCATGCCTGGGAACTGAAGGGAGAGCTGAGTCTATCAGTCTGGGATTCCTGAAGGAGGCAAAGCAGGAACTGGTCACAGGATTTGGAGAGGAAGCTGGTATTTCGGCAGGTGGAGTGCATGGTAGGGTGGAGGAGCAGGATCTGGTAGTAAGGGTTAAACTTCCTCACTCTTCCCAGATAGTGCCCTTTTTGCTGTCACTTTCTTTGGGTTGTCTGGGTGGTGAACCCTCCATCAGCCCCCCACCCCACTCATACAGGTGAAGATGACTTGCCCCAATGCAGCATGATTGAGAAGAGAGAGACCTGTATCCATATTAACTTCTACTCATCACTGCAAGACCAGTTTACCTTCTCCAGCTCAGGCATCACGGCAGACTTCATTGTCCAGTACAATGTCATCATGGAGGACATCACGGAGAAGTGAGGTGAGGAAGCACAGAGAAGTGGAGAGAGCATGAGATTTAGACTCAGAGAGGCTGAGGCAATGATCTAGCTTCTGTGGGTTCTCAATTGCTTTTCTCTAGGGATATGTGAGGATTAATGGACACTGGGTAGGATGATGTGCAGAGAAACATGGCTTTGCACGATGTATGGGCTCTCCAAAAGAATTGGCGACCTGATAATGCCCGATTGAATAGAATCATAGCTCACTCTTAACCAGTCCTTTTGCACAGTGAACCAATGACTAGTAACTGCTCTCACACTCATGGGCTCTCAGGCTTCCTGGAGTTCTACTACTCCCATGCTTTCTTGAGCTCTCTAGCTCTTGCTCACTTTAGAAGCAATCTTTCTGCTACAATTGAGCCATCTGCCCAAACAGGGAGCCCTTCACTACTGAACTCACACACTTATGGAGTCAGACATAGCCCCTAATCTCCCCCCAGAATCTCACAGTCCTGGAGGACCTAGACATATGAAGCAGTAACGGTCATAAAATTTTCTAACTCCTGTGTAGAAATCTGTGATGAGTTTTGATGGGATGTTGATGGGGGAAGGTTTAAGGGAAGTCTTCATAAAAACGATGGCTTTTAAATTAGGATGGAAATCAAATGAATAGGCTTTCACCACCACCTGGATTGATGAGGAGAAGAGAAAGGCATACAGAGAGAGGAAAAAGCAGGCACAAAGGCAGAGAGGTATGAAACAGCTGTGTAGTGGCAATAAAAGTAATTCATCCTCCAGAGTTGAAGGTGTGCTGCCAGCAGGTGGCAGTAGGGGCCTTAACCTATTACGTCATATGCGTGTATTTATTTAACTAAAGCATTTGCTTGTTTTTAAATTCTGTACCTTTTCCACAACTGCCTGGACTTGAAATGCAAATGTGGAATTAGGCATTAGATTCATTGTGTGCCCTGGCTCCTGCTGTCCCCACCAAGAATTTCTCAATTCATGTCCTGTTGCCTACTTCAGTCTCAGCCAACTTCCAGAGCCCAGCACATTCACTGCTTCATACATCAAGTTGATACTCACTGGGCACCTAATCTTTGTCATGCCTAGTCCTGACTGATGTTGGTAACCATAAAGGGTTACGTCCCTGCCCATGGATGAAACAGAGAGAAAGAACACTGACACAACATGAGAAGTGTTCCTTCAATTACAACACAAATTATGATGGAAGCAGTAATGAGGGGAGAAGATGGTCAGAGAAGGGTCCATGGAGGAGTTGAAGCATGACCGGGGACTTAAAAAATGAAAAGAAGCTTGCCAAATGAGGGGGTGATGGGGGAAGGGGAGCCTTCCCCTTCCAAAAATTGGCACAGCGTGGTAGGAGTGGAGACCAGAAGTAGTTAGGTGTGTATAGGGAAGTAGGAGTGGATTGCAGTTCTTGGAGCCTAGATTTGGGGTATAAGAAATAACAAGAGATGAGACTGAAAGTAGGTGAGTACTGCAGGAGCATGAAAAGGATGATGGAATCTTTCCTGTAGATGACCAGGGAGTCATGAGAAGGAATGGCATTGTGAGGTTTGTGTTTAGAAAGACCTGGCAGCTGCTGTGAAGAAGAATGGATGGGAGGGGCTGCAATAGAAGCAAGAGACCTGAGAGAAATAAAGGCTGAATTTGAGCTTTGTGATTTGGGATTGAGAGAAGGGTGGACGTGAGAAATATCCAGCAGGTCAAACCAGCAGGAATTGGTGGCTGATTGGATATGGGGAGTAAGGGGAACAGGAGGAGTCAGAGAGCAACACTGAGGTTTGTATCTGAAGTGAATGGGTGAGTGGTGGTGCCTCCAAAGGAGAAAGGGATACAAGCAGCATGGGGGGCAGGACAATGAAGTCATTGTTTGGGTAGGATTTTTTTGAGGCATCTTCAGACATCCAGTGAATGGGCCCAGCAGTAACAAAATACCCAGTTGGTGGTGCAGAAGAGTGAAGACTGGACTAGGAAAGAGACATAGGGGTAATAAGTGGAGATTCACTGGTTTGAAACTGAAAGTGACAAGCTACTCCCCCTAACATGGAGAAGGTGGAGAGTGACAAGAGAAGACCCAGAATGGCAATATCTACAGGAAAGCTCCCCAATCCATGAGCCCTTGAGCTTCTCAGCCCTCAGGGTGCCCAGGAAGGGTCTGAGGCATGCCTGGGCCATCCCCACCAATGGCCAACAGCCTGTCCAGAAGCTCAAAAGGTGCCCTCCCCACTTTCCCCATTGTCTCTGAAAACGTGATCATTTTCTTTGTATGCTACGCCATGAAAAACGTCATGATATCCTGCTAAAGTACTGGGGGAGAAGGATGTGCTGAGAAAGAGACTGAGTCAGCTGGGGATGAGAGGTGCGAGGAGAATGAAAAGAGTTCACTATTTTGGAGTCCCAATGAAACAGATTTTTTAATATGGCAGAAGTAATTGTCAAATGGGAAGTACACCAGAGACGTCCAGCAAGATGAGAATTGAAATATATTCGGTGAGTTTTGAAAGACACCATTCATTGTTGCCTTCAGCAAGCCTAGTGTCAGTGCAGTGGTGGTGGTGTCCAGAGAGGTGATTATGGAGGTGAGAAGACCTTTGCAAGTGCCAAATTCATTACCAGGAGATGCTAAGTGGAGGAGAGAGTCTGGTTGTAGGTCTGAGTGGAACACTGTTTAAGGGGTACCTTTCTAGTGAATGAAAAACAAACAAATGTGTTTATCTTCTGAAAGGAAGTCCCAGTAGTGGGGCTAGGCATACCTTTGAAGAGGGATGACTGAACTTGTGGAGGAGATTCTGGGGTCTGGGAATGCATGGATTCCCGGGGAGTATTTGTTGGCCTAAAAATGAAGGAAGAGGTAGGTGAGAATGTGGACACTTAGCCAAGGGTGGTCTGGGCGGTGGAAAGATATGTGGCCTGCCGGCCTCAGATTTCTTGGAAAGGAAGGTGAGACATCACTTAAGAATGTGGTGATATGGGAGGTGAAAGAGCAAGGTGAAGGTTTGGAGTGTTGCTGAGAGGGGTTTGAGGTTGCTGTGCAAGAAGTTGCCCAAGGATTATGGGATATGAGAGTGGGGCCCCAGGAGAGGCTGAAAGCATGGACAGGGAGCCGTTGTTCCTGCAGCTCTCACCTGTTGAATTAGTTAGGGTTCTCTAGAGAAACAGAATCAACAGGGAACACTTGCAAATATAAAATTTATAAAAGTGTCTCACGTGACCGTAGGAACGCAGAGTCCAAAATCCACAGGGCAGGCTGCGAAGCCGATGACTCCAATGGATGGCCTGGATGAACTCCACAGGAGAGGCTCACCAGCCAAAGCAGGAATGCAACCTGTCTCCTCTGAGTCCTCCTTAAACAGCTTCCCATGATTGCATTTAGCATCACTAATTGCAGAAGACACTCCCCTTTGGCTGATTACAAATGGAATCAGCTGTGGATGTAGCTGACGTGATCATGACCTAATCCTATGAAATGTCCTCATTGCAACAGACAGGCCAGTGCTTGCCCAATCAGATGAACAAGTACCACAATTTGGCCAAGTTGACACTTGTCCCCAACCATGACACCTGCCAAATATGGATAGAGCACAGGAAGCTAGCTGGGATTTTGCCCTTGGCTTGGGCAGTTGCAAGGTGGGTGACCCAGGCTCTTAGGAAATATCATAGAGTACCAGGGGAAAGGAGAGAGAGAGCGTGCATGTATCTGCGTGTTAATTCAAAGGCCAGACATGTTGGAAAAGCGCATCATACCCTTCTATCTCCCCTTCTCCCTCTCCATTCCCCTCCAGAAGGAAGGGGGTGTTAGAGCTCCAGACCTGGTGGATACAGAGTTCCTGAAAGGCAGAGGAGAGGATAAGCTGGGCAGTGCCTGCTTTAGGCATCAGGGGGACATAGATCCTCAGCAAACCCATGTATCCCAGAGCTGAACTGAGTCTGGGGATTGAGGAACATTTCCTGCTTCCCCTTCCTCCCTTTCCTCAGCTGTCTCACCCCCAGGCTCTGCAGAGGAAGAGATGGATTGGGGGAAGAAAGGTCAGCAGCCATTCATATCCTTATTTAGCCCAAGGCATATTTACCTGGTCTAACCAATCCCCTCAGAAGTAGCAGCTCACTCAGCCTCTACTCCCACCTGCCCTCCCTGCTCTACCCAGTAACAATAGAAAGGAGGCTTAAGACTACTGCCCAGTGCCTGGTAGGAAACGGAGTTGGGTTCCAAGCTCACTTTACAGACAGAGGTTAAAACAATACTTAGATTTCCTGGAGACTATGCAGAATGTCCATAGAGACCCTCAAGACCATTCAAGCCCAGCTCTCTCATGGCAGGGACTCACATATTACAGAGATCCTGAACCTTGGAGTCCTGGGCCAAGAGCCAGTGTCATTCACTGCACAGCTCTGTGGCATGCCCTGAGCTGACAATCAGAACAACAGAGACACAGTGCTCCTAGGGGAGAGTGTCAGTGAACCAACAATCACAGAAGAACCTATTTAATTAGAAGCAGGGATAAGACCTATGAAGGAAAAGGATGGGTGTTACAATGGAGAATATGAAGGCCCCTCATTCAGATTGGCTTTTACACCCTTTCTTGGCTTCACTTCTTTTTGTCCACATTTACCATGAGTACCTTATTCATTGCTTTATCTCTGAAGCCTTCTGCCTGTTGAGAAGAATGTGGTCTTTGTTACTGATGTAAAAGGCTCTATATTTGATATGGAGATGAAGTAGGTAGCAAAGACCCTGGGGACATTCCACAGCTCTTGAATTAGGAAGCCCAGAAAGCAGAGAGTGCTGGAAAAATGGGTACCTTGGGTCAGCAACTCTGCCAACCTATCAGTCTTGATTCTTATAGGCCTGCAACTACTACTTAAGGGTCCTGGATCTTTATAGATTTTTAGCCTCTTCCATAGACACCTTTGACTTTTGACCTTTGTTTTATTGATAAGAGGCCTAGGCTTTGAAGCCTGAATCCATAAAGTGAAGCTGTGTCCTCAACCCAGGGTTAGTATATCCCTTGTACTTCATTGCCATTGAACAACAGATCCTTTGGGACACAAAGATATAGGATCTTGGAACCATAGAATTTTTGTTTCCCAGAGACCTGTATGTATAATGTCTTCAGAAATTCATTGATTCTTAAAACGCTGGAAAGCTATGACCCTGGAATGCATAGTGCCCTCATATCTCAAAGCCCTATAATCATACCTTCTCTAGAATTCAGTCATTGAATCATACTCTGAACCCTTTGAACATGGTGCATGAGTATCATAATTTTCTCAAAAAATAAGGCACTGGGATTATTTATTTCTTGGAAACTTAGCCCCCAGGAAGTAATGAATCTTTGAATCATAGGTCTTGGAGTCATATTAAGAGTGAAAGCAATGGATACTAAATTCTTGCAAATATATAGTTCTATTACCTTATGGAACTAGAAGTACATGGGAATGAGATGATAGTAGGCCAGGGTCACAGTATTCTAGAAGTCTGTCCATTTAAATGTTTGTACTCTGGAAATATACTTACTTAGAACTATGGATTGTGTAGCCTACAAGCTAGTGAAATATTGGAGTCCTTTGATAATAGGTATATAGAATAAAACTGTCCTGGCACTACATAAAGTATGGGCTTTACTTTCTTAGAAGTGTGGCGTGCTGATTTGAAAGGATGTATGTACCCTAGAAAAGCCATGTTTTAATCCTAATCCCATTTTGTAAAGACAGCCATTTCTTCTAATCCTTATTCAGTACTGTATGCTTGAAATTTTAATTAGATTATCTCCCTGGAGATATGACTCAACTGAGAGTGGTTGTTAAGCTGGATTAGGTGGAGACGTGTCTCCACCCATTCAAGTGGGTCTTGATTACTTTACTGGAATCCTATAAAAGAGGAAACATTTTGGAGAAAGCGAGAGATTTTGAGAGAGCAGAGAATGACATAGCCACAAGAAGCAGAGAGTCCACCAGCCACTGACCTTTGGAGATGAAGAAGGAAAACACCTCCCATGGAGCTGCATGAAACAGAAAGCCAGGAAAGAAAGCTAGCATATGATGCCAGATGAGAGAGAAACCCTGACTGTGTTCACCATGTGCCTTCTCACTTGAGAGAGAAACCCTGAACTTCATCAGCCTTCTTGAACCAAGGTATCATTTCCTAGATGCCTTAGATTGGACATCTCTATAGACTTGTTTTAATTGGGACATTTTCTCTGCCTTAGAACTGTAAACTTGCAACTTATTCAATTCCTCTATTTAACAGCCATTTTGTTTCTGTTATATTGCATTCTGGCAGTTAGCAAACTAGAACATGTGGTTTCCAAGTTGGATATTATCCTAGGGCTAGCACGATTATTCTTTTATAGCCCCTGAGATATAATATTCTTGGAGTTACCCTGCCTTTTCCAATATCTAGTGTGTTTTTAAATTTATTTAATGAATACTAAATTTCATACTTGTATTTTTCAGTTTCAGAAAACAGTATTAGTTACTTAGAAGACAGGTCAATATAAAATATCCAAACTAGACATAGAGGAGCATAATAATGTAAAGAATACAGTAAAGACATGTGACAGAAAGTCAAATGATGATGTATATTGATCAATGTTCAACTAGCTTAGATAACCCCAATAAAGAATGAGCTCAAGGAAAACCACATCTAGATATATCATGGCAAATTATTGAAAAACAAAGGAAAATAAAACATTTCAAAAGCAGCTAGAGAATTTCATTTAAGGAAGCAACAGTAAGTATTCTGCAACCTTTTCAAAAGAAACAATGGAAAGTAGAAGGACCTAAGGTAATGATATTTTAAGGACCTAAGGTAAAAAAAAGCTGAACTAGCAAATGATGTTAAAACAATGATGTAAAGGGCAAAAAGGAGATAAAAGGTAAGTCATTTTAAAGGTTCTTTCATTGCTTAGGAGGTAGTAAAATCAAGTTTATATAGACTATAATATATCAAGGATGTATATTGTAACTTCTATGGTAAACGCTAAAACCATAATACAAAATTATACAACTAGAAACCTATTAAACAGGATAAAGTTAAACAATAAAAGCATGAATTACCCCAAAAGTGGGCTGAGAAGGAGGAATAAAGATACAAATAACAGATGGGACAAATAGCAAGATATTATCACTTAAACTAAAACATGTTGGTAAATACATTAAATATAAATGAACTTCACACTTCAATTAAAAGACTTAATAAAAAGGCTCAATTAGAAGCTTTTTTTTTTTTTAGAAAAAGAAGCAGACCTCAAATGTATGGACACAGACTGGCTGAAAGTAAATGATGGGAAAAGATACAGCATGGAAATGTTAACCAAAAGTATACTTTGAAGCAATAAATATTACCAAAGATAAAGAGAACATTTTACCATGATAAAAGGAACAATTCAGTGGTAGATAATATATCTGTAAATTTGTATGCACCCATTATCATAGCTTCCAAATTAAAATAAAAATGAGGCACCACTAAACACCTATTAAAATTGCCAACAACAACATTAACAACAAACAAAACTAAAATCAGGTCAAACCAAACTAAACTGAAGCAAAATTGACAATATCAATGGTTGGTGAAGATGTGAAGCAACTGGAACTTTCATATACTGCTGGTGGGAATACAAAATAGACAGTTGCTATTGAGAGAAATCTGGCTGTTTTTCATGGGCATACATATTGTCAAAACTCAGGTTGTAAACTTAAAATTGTTGCATTAGACTGTATATAAATTACACCTCAAAAAAGTTGATTTTAAAAACTAAATCATTGTAATTTACCACATTACCAGAATAAAAGCAAAAAATATAGTGATCTTAATGGATGCACTGAAAGCAGGAATAAAATCCAACATCTGTTCATGATTAAAACTCCCAGAAAAGTAGCTATCAATCTGATAAAGGCTATCTACAAACAATCCACAGATAACATATTACATAGTGAAATACTGAGAATTTTCACCATTAGTTCAGAAACAAGGATGCCTATTATCACCAATTATATTCATCTTTCTACTGGACACAAGGAAAAGAAATAAAGGCTATAATATTGGAAACAAAGAATAAAAACTCTCTTTATTCACAAGTAACATGGTTATTAATGTAAGAAAACCAAAAGAATATGCAAACCCACCAGATCAATAAAAAATCTATTGTATTTCTAAATACTAGCAATGAACAGCTGGAAAGTGAAATAAAATTTATAATAACAAAAATATGCATCTAACATATCAATAAATGGAATTAAATATATGCTAGCTCTTATGCTGAAATCTATAAATCATTGCTGAGAGAAATTAAAGAAGATCTAAGTAAATGGAAAGAGAGGTATACCATGTTCCTGGGTTAGAGGAATTTATATGATTTGATTTTACCTCAGATTGACCTATCAATTGCATTGACAATCAAAATCCAAGCAAGTTACTTTTTGTGGAAATTAACAACGTGATAATAAAATTTATATAGCAATGCAAAGGATTTGGAATAGCTAAGAAGTCTTGAAGAAAAAGAAAGCTGATGACTGCGCTATCATTTTTGGCAGAAAAAAAGAGAGACAAAAAAAAAATCTATGTGAATAGAGTCCAGAAATAAACTCACCCATATGTGGTCACTTGATCTGAGATAAAAGCCAGCATTATAATTCAACATCAGAAAGGATGGTCTCTTCAACAAATAGTGCTAAAGCAATTGTATAACTGTATGGAAGAAAATGAACCTTGGCCCCTTACTCACACCATACATAAATAGTAATCAAAACGCAATTAAGGTGGGCCATGGTGGCTCAGCAAGCAGAGTTATCACCTGCCATGCTGGAGACCTGGGTTAATTTCCGGTGCCTGTCCATACAACAAACAAACGAACAAAAACAACAACAACAAAAAAACACAACCAGCAAGAACTGGCAGGCACAACTTTCTTAAAGTTCCAGAAAAAAAGGTAAAGGATTGCAGTTATAGAGCTAGCCCCAAATCAAGAAAAGGCTATTTAAAATTGGTAGGATCTCATGGCACTCGGGCTGGCCCTCCGCCATCCCCTCACCAACCTGGTGCAGATTCAATCCATGTTCCCAGTGCAGAGCCTTTGTCTTAGTTCTGGACATACTGGAAACATGTATTTCTGGCCCAAACTCTCTTGTGACAAACCGAAAGACTGAATCTTCACACTTGTCACAGGCTTGCCTTCCTAGAACTTGCCCTACATGTAAAAGCAGCTTACAAAGCTCTTCTACAGAACACTGTGGAGGAGCAGGCAAGTCACGGCTGCCTGGGCCAAGGGATTTCTGGCTGTAAGCTATACAGTGCAATGCCTAGGATTGTGAGGAAACTGTTTCCTATGGAAGAGGGGATGTTCATATCCATGCAAACAGGAAAATTCCAAGGGTCACATATGCATGCCCAAGAAAAGACATATGCACAGAAATCATCACAGCAGCCACTACACATTGGTCTGGAGCAATTTTCTAAATCCATTGTATGGATAAGCTCTGAAACAGATCACTCATGCAGGTCAGTCTACCAAGACTTGGAAAGGTATATTCTTTTTTTCCTTCTTATTTTTTGTTAGTTCTAGCATTCAAGGAAAGCTCTGTCATAACACTAGCTGGGTACAAGCTTAAGGAACAGTTGCCTAATTCTGTGATAATGCATTAAAATATCAAAATGTTCAGATTTCAATAAAAGTTTACAAACCATAAAAAGAAACAGGAACTGATGGCCCAGGTAAAGGGGAAGAGTAAATCATTTGAAATCAATGGGAGGACCAAACCTGGGACATAGCAAAAAAAAATACTTAAAAATGGTTCTATATATGCTTAGAAGCTAAAGGAAAACATGAAAACATAACTAAAGGAATTCAGGAAAATAATACATGAACACAGACAATATCAATAGAGAAATGGAAATTATGAAAAAGAACCAAACAAAGCTGAATACCACAGTAACAGAAATAAATATTTCCTAAAGGAATTCAATAGCACAGTGGAGCTGGCAGAAAAAAGAATCAGTGAAGTTGATGATAAAACAATTGAAACCACCCAATTTGAGGAAAAGAAGAAAGAAATAATGAAGAAAGGGTCTGAAGAACCTGTAGGATACAATCAAGCATACTGACACATGTATGTGGGAGTCCCAGAAGGATAAGAGAGAACGAGGCAGAGAGAATATTCAAAGAAGTAACAGCTGAAAAATTCTCATATTTAATGAAAGGCATTAATACACCCATCCAAGATGCCCAGCAAACTTCAAACAGTATAAACCCATACCACAACATATTATAATCAAGCTGTTGAATGGGAAAGAAAGAGAATTCTGAAAGCCACAAGAGAGAAGCTACGTGTCATATATTAGGGAACCTCAGTAAGATCAAGTACTAACTCCTCTTCAGAGACCAAAGAGGTAAGAAGACAGTGGGATGACATAGTTAAAGTGCTGAATGCAAAAAATTGCCAACCAAGAATTCTATATTCATGAAAACTATCTTTCAAAAATGAAGGAGAGGGCAGGCTACAGTGGCTCAGCAGGCAGAGTTCTCACCTGCCATGTCAATTCCTGGTGTCTGTTCATGCAAAAAAAAAAAGGAGAGAGTAATACTGTGCCTGTTTAAAAGGATGTATGTACCCTAGAAAAGCCATGTTTTAATCTTAATCCCATTTTGCAAAGGCAGCCATTTCTTCTAATCTCTATTCAGTACTGTACATTTGAAACTGTAATTAGATCATCTCACTGGAGATGTGACTCAATCAAGAGTGGTTGTTAAGCTGGATTAGGTGGAGACATGTCTCCACCCATTCGGGTGGATCTTGATTGGTTTACTGGAATCCTATAAAAGAGGAAACATTTTGGAGAATGCGAGAAATTCAAGAGAGATTCAGAGTGAGCAGAGAATGCTGCAGCACCACGAAGCAGAGAGTCTACCAGCCAGCGACCTTTGGAGATGAAGAAGGAAAACGCCTCCCAGGGAGCTTTGTGAAGGGAAGCCATGAGAGAAAGCTAGCAGATGATGCCGTGTTTGCCATATGCCTTTCCAGATGAGAGCAAAACCTTGACCCTGTTTGCCATGTGCTTTCTTACTTGAGAGAGGAATCTTGAACTTCATCAGCCTTCTTGAACCAAGTTGTCTTTCCCTGGATGCCTTAGATTGGACGTTTCTACAGACTTGTTTTAATTGGGACATTTTCTCAGCCTTAGAACTGGAGACTAGCAACTTATTAAATTCCCCTTTTAAAGCCATTCCATTTATGGTATAGTGTATTCTGGCAGCTAGCAAACTAGAACAAATACACCCTCAGATAAACGGAAGTTGAATGAGCTTGTCACCATTACACAAGTCTACAAGAGATTCTAAAGAGAGTTCTGCAGGTTGAAAATAAAGGACAATGGACAATAGATCAAAGACACATGAAGAAATAAAGATCTCCTGTAAGGGTAATGACACAAGTAAATATAAGTGCCAGTATTATTGTAGTTTTGGTTTGGAACACCCCTTTAAAAACTTTACAGAATGTAAAAGGCAAATGCATAAAATGCAGTGATAAGGCAATGGTTTTAGGCTCATAATGTATAAAAAAGTAATTTTTGATAAGAACTACATACAGGTGGGGGACAGAGAGGTATAGAGACATAGCTATTGCAGGCTATAGAAGATAAGTTGGTATCAAAGCAACAAGATTATTATATATTTTAGATATCCAGTTTGAGCCCATGATAACTACAAAGAAAATATTAAAGAATATGCAAGTTTATAGAGACAAAAATTGAGGTCAGGTTGCCAGCGGTGGGAGACAGGAGAAATAGGGAGTTAATGTATAATGGGTGTAGGGTTTGTGTTTGGGAGGAAGGCAAACTTTTAATATTAGAAGTTAGGGAGAGTACCACAACACTATGAATGTGATTAATCCCATTGAATGGTATACATGGGAATGCATATATGTTCCCACAATTAAAAAAAATAAAAAGAGTAACTAAAGAAAATATGACAATTAAATATGATTTGTGATCCTGGACAGGATTTAACAAGGAATACAAAAAAAGCTCAAAAGGGCATTATTGGAATATATGAAAAATAGGAATATACAATGTAAGCTTTATTTCAATGTTAAATTTCTTGAATTTGATAACTGCACTTAAAGTGGTTACATAAATGAATATCCTTTTTCTTAGGAAATCTGCATTGAAGTAATAAGTGTTCAAGGAGGATGATGAATACAATCTATATTCAAGTGTTCAGAAAATGGTTTGATAGACAAGAAAAAAAAAACCCAAAAGGACAGATTGATAAATGGGTAGAATGATATGGCAAATGTGGCAAAATGTTGAAATTGGTGGGTCTATGTATTTACAGGAATATGGGTATGTTGGCATTTTCTGTATGGTGTTTGCACTATTTCTATAACTGTGCAGTAACTTTAAAATGATTTCAAAATAAAAAGTTTAAAAAAGAACTGGAGGGAAAAATATGTAGAATATTGGAAACTTCCCCACAAGCTCACTTGTGACCCTTCCCAGTCATGCCCCACACTTTACTCCCAGCCTTAGACAACCATGGGTCTTATCTACAACATGGATTAAAATTTTCACTCCTAAGGTTTCATATAAATGGAATCACACAACATGTAGCCTTTTGTACCTGTCTTTCACTCAGCACATTTTTGATATTCATTCATATTGTTGGCTGCATTAATAAGTATTCTTTCTTGCTACATAGTATTTTATTGTACAGATATGCCAAAATTTGTTCATACTTTTACCTGTTGGTGGATATTTGGTAATAATGTCCAGTTTTTGGAAATAAAGATGTTATGAATATTTTTGTACAGTCTCAAGAAGTGACTAGGGGAGTGATGCCATCAAGATAGCAGTATAAGACTTCCCCGTAGGTGTTTCACCTCAGAGACAGGTAAATAAAAGAGAAGATTCAAGTCTTTTGGAATTCTGCAGGACAATCAAGACTGGTAAACAACTCAGATGCTGAAAAAAAGAAAACTATCTCAAAATGGTAAGAGAATGACAAGAGAATGACAAGAATACTTTGTATGAAAATATTCAAGATGGATCATTGTAAATGTCAAAATCTGTAAAATTCTTAGAAGGAATGATAGGAAATATCTTCATGATCATTGGGTGTATGCAAAGATACTTAAATAGTACACACAAAGAAATCATTAATAATAAATTACTTAAAGTAAACATTTTACTTAATTAAAACAAAGAAAGTTTAGGCATCAAAAGACACAGTAAAATGTGAATTGTTCTCATTTGTTGAAGAAAATGGCGATCCCCTAGCTTTCTGTCTCCTACTATTTCATCCAAAACAATATAGAACATAAAGAAGAGAAAAAACTACATCAAGGGCATACCCTCAGAATAATTTGGAAAAGACCCAGTAAAGTATACACACTTTGACAGAAGAGGACTTCTTTAAACTAGGACTCTTGTAAAACACCCCACTACCAGGAAAATGAATAAGAAAGTAATAATATGGCCATAAGTGGTTACTGCAAAAAAGTAGAAAATGAAATTCAAGAGACATTAAATGAAGATTGCCTCTGCAAAAAAATTGTGAAGAAGAAGAAAATTATAACACAACACTACAAACAGAATTGCATATACTTGAGTGTTTGAGGATAGAAAATGCTTCCTTGAACCATTAATTCAGAAATAAAAAGCAGAAATGGACATAAAACAGGAAGAAAATAGAAAATTGATTAAATTGAGCAAATATATGAAAGAAAAAGAAAAATATTGTCTAAGATATGAGGAATAAATTACAAAGTGCCCAAGGGACATAATTTAATAAGAGAATTTAAGAAAGATAGTAAAACAGCCAAGAGAATGAAAATGAGATTAAAAGATGAAAAACGATAAGAAATAAAGTAGTGAAATGGAAGACAGGTGGGCCATTTATATTATTGTTGGCCCTGAAGAAGAAAAACAAATCAATGGAACTAAAATAATATTTAAAACTGTTTTCCAAGAAAACATACAGAGATATAAAAAGACCTGAATCTGCACATTTAAAAGATTTCTTGGTTACTGGGAAAATTAATCCAGAAGGATCATTTCCAAAACACACCTAATTAAAATATTAAAATTTCAAATATCAAAAAGATTATGAAAGCCTTCAGGTAAAAAGATCAAATAATTTATAAAGCAAAATAATTGGATTATTGGCAGACTTTTTAAAAACTACAAAGCGGGATATCAACAAGACAGGATTTTTAAAAAACTCAGTGAAAGTGTAAACTAAGGATTTTTATCTAACCAAGATGTACTTTATGTATCAGATATGTAGAAAAAGTTTCAGTTATGGAACTTTACACTCATAAGCCTTACTTGAGGAATATATTTGAAGATGAACTTCATCAAGTCAAGAAGTGACTAGGGGAGTGATGCCATCAAGATAGGAGTAAGACTTCCCTGTAGATGTTTTACCTCAGAGACAGGTAAATAAAAAAGAAGATTCAAGTCTTTTGGAATTCTGCAGGACAATCAAGACTGGTAAACAACTCAGATGCTGAAAAAAAAGAAAAAAACTATCTCAAAATGGTAAGAGAATGACAAGACAAAATTACTGACCCAGACTCCTCCCTCACACTTGGATCCACGTGATTTGTGTGATTCAAGATGGTGGCACCCCAGGCCAGGAAACTTCTACTTCAGTCTCTGATTGTAGATCCACCCATGCACATGTAGCCCACGTGCATTCAAACATAGGGACCTGAGGCCATACAGTTTTTTTTAATTAAAAAATTAATAACAAACAAAACATTAAGATATCATTCCATTCTACATATACAATCAGTAATTCTTAATATCATCACATAGTTGCATATTCATAATTTCTTAGAACATTTGCATCGATTTAGAAAAAGAAATAAAAAGACAACAGAAAAAGAAATAAAACAATAGCAGAGAAAAAAAATTATACATACCATACCCCTTACCCCTCGCTTTCATTTACCACTAGCATTTCAAACTAAATTTATTTTAACATTTGTTCCCCCTATTATTTATTTTTATTCCATATGTTCTACTCTTCTGTTGATATAGTAGATAAAAGGAGCATCAGACACAAGGTTTTCACATTCACAGAGTCTCACTGTGAAAGCTATATCATTGTTCAATCATCATCAAGAAACATGGCTACTGGAACACAGCTCTACATTTTCAGGCAGTTCCCTCCAGCTTCTCCACTACATCTTGAACAACAAGGTGATATCAACTTAATGTGTAAGAATAACCTCCACGATAACCTCTCAACTCTGTTTGGAATCTCTCAGCCACTGACACTTAGTCTCATTTCACTCTTCCTCCTTTGGTCGAGAAGGTTCTCTCAATCCCTTGATGTTAATTCTCAGCTCATTCTAAGGTTTTTCTCAGTCCCTTCATGCTGACAAGAAGCTCATTCCAGGATCTCTGTCCCACGTTTCCAGGAAGGTCCACACCCCTGGGAGTCATGTACTATGCAGAGAGGGGGAGGGTGGTGAGACTGCTCGTTGTGTTGGCTGGAGAGAGAGGCCACATCTGAGCAACAAAAGAGGTTCTCTTGGGGGTGACTCTTAGGCTTAAATTTTAAGTAGACTTGACCTATCCTTTGTGGGGTTAAGTTTCATATGAGCAAACCCCAAGACTGGGGGCTTAGCCTATAGTTTTGGTTGTCCACACTGCTTGTGAGAATACCAAGAATTCAACTTGGGGAAGTTGAATTTCTCCCCGCTCTCGCCATTCCCCAAAGGGGGCTTGCAAATACTTTTCCACTCACTGATCAAATCACTCTGGGATTCATCGGGGCATCACTCTGGACAAACCAACAAAATCTCATGTCTTATCTGAGATTCCAAGTACTTATGATGTTCAATCAAATTATCTACATAAGGTATATTAGGAAATGCTATAGTCAAAATATAAATTTTGTAACAAATAAACATTTTTTGCTTTAGTCTCACACAGAATGTGACATTTTAAAATATTAATTACCATCTATTTTCAGCACCCTGCAATAACGACATTCCTTTGTTCTTCCTCATGCAAAAACATTTTAAAAATTTGTACATTGTACATTTCACTATTATTATACACTCTAGGCATTCCTAGATTATACCATCTCAACTTTTAACATCTATCTTTCTTTCTGATTTCATATATATCCCCAGCCCTCCTCCGTCTATCATTCTCACATGCAGCTTCATTCAGTGTTTTAACATAATTATATTAGTTAGGTAGTATTGTGCAGTCCATTTCTGAGTTTTTGTATCCAGTCCTGTTGGACAGTCTGTATCCCTTCAGCTCCAATTACCCAATATCTTACCCTATTTCTATCTCCTGATGGTCTCTGTTACCAGTGACATATTCCAAGTTTATTCACAAATGTCAGTTCATATCAGTGAGACCATACAGTATTTGTCCTTTAGTCTTTGGTTAGTCTCACTCAGCATAATGTTCTCAAGGTCCATCCATGTTGTTACATACTTCATAAGTTTATTCTGTCTTAAAGCTGCATAATATTCCATCGTATGTATATACCACAGTTTGTTTAGCCACTTGTCTGTTGCTGGACATTTTGGCTGTTTTCATCTCTTTGCAATTGTAAATAATGTTGCTGTAAACATTGGTGTTCAAGTGTCCGTTTGTGTCTTTGCCCTTAAGTCCTCTGAGTAGATACCTAGCAGTGGTATTACTGGGTCATGTGGCAATTCTATATTCAGCTTTTTGAGGAACCGCCAAACTGCCTTCCACAGTGGTTGCACCATTTGACATTCCCACCAACTGTGAATAAGTGTGCCTCTTTCTCCACATCCTCTCCAGCACTTGTCATTTTCTGTTTTGTTGATAATGGCCATTCAGGTGGGTGTGAGATGATATCTCATTGTGGTTTTGATTTGCATTTCTCCAATGGCCAGAGCATCTCTTCATGTGCCTTTTGGCCATTTGTATTTCCTCTTCTGGGAAGTGTCTGTTCAAGTCTTTTTCCCATTTTGTAATTGGATTGGCTGTCTTTTTGTTGTTGATTTGAACAATCTCTTTATAAATTCTGGATACTAGACCTTTATCTGATATGTCATTTCCAAATATTGTCTCCCATTGTGTAGGCTGTCTTTTTACTTTCTTGATGAAGTTCTTTGATGCACAAAAGTGTTTAATTTTGAGGAGCTCCCATTTCTTTCTTTCTTTCTTCAGTGCTCTTGTTTTAGGTGTAAGGTCTATAAAACCGCTTCCAATTATAAGATTTATAAGATATCTCCTTACATTTTCTTCTGTTTTATGGACTTAGACTTAATGTTTAGATCTTTGATCCATTTTGAGTTAATTTTTGTATAGGGTGTGAGATACAGGTCCTCTTTCATTCTTTTGCATATGGATATCCAGTTCTCTAGGCACCATTTATTGAAGAGACTGTTCTGTCCCAGGTGAGTTGGCTTGACTGCCTTATCAAAGATCAAATGTCCATAGATGAGAGGGTTTATATCTGAGGACGCTATTCGATTCCATTGGTCAATATATCTATCTTTATGCCAGTACCATGCTGTTTTGACCACTGTGGCTCCATAATATACCTTAAAGACAGGCAGTGTGAGACCTCCACCTTTGTTTTTTTCTCAAGATACTTTTAGCAATTCGGGGCACCCTGCCCTTCCAGATAAATTTGCTTATTGTTTTTTCTATTTCTGAAAAGTAAGTTGTTGGGATTTTGATTGGTATTGTGTTGAATCTGTAAATTAATTTAGGAAGAATTGACATCTTAACTATATTTAGTCTTCCAGTCCGTGAACACAGTATGCCCTTCCATCTATTTAGGACTTCTGTGATTTCTTTTAACAGTTTCTTGTAGTTTACTTTGTATAGGTCTTTTGTCTCTTTAGTTACATTTATTCCTATGTATTTTATTCTTTTAGTTGCAATTGTAAATGGAATTCGTTTCTTGATTTCCCCCTCAGCTTGTTCATTACTAGTGTATAGAAACACTACAGAATTTTCAATGTTGATCTTGTAACCTTCCACTTTGCTGTACTCATTTATTAGCTCTAGTAGTTTTGCTGTGAATTTTTCAGGGTTTTCGACATATAGTATCATATCATCTGCAAACAGTGATAGTTTTACTTCTTCCTTTCCAATTTTGATGCCTTGTATTTCTTTTTCTTGTCTAATTGCTCTGGCTAGAACTTCCAACACAATGTTGAATAACAGTGGTGATAATGGACATCCTTGTCTTGTTCCTGATCTTAGGGGGAAAGTTTTCCATTTTTCCCCATTGAGGACGATATTAGCTGTGGGTTTTTCATATATTCCCTTTATCATTTTAAGGAAGTTTCCTTGTATTCCTATCCTTTGAAGTGTTTTCACCAGGAAATGATGTTGAATCTTGACAAATGCCTTCTCTGCATCAATTGAGATGATCATGTGATTTTTCTGCTTTGATTTGTTGATATGGTGTATTACATTAATTGATTTTCTTATGTTGAACCATCCTTGCATACCTGGGATGAATCTTACTTGGTCATGATGTATAATTCTTTTAATGTGTTGCTGGATTTGATTTGCTAGAATTTTGTTGAGGATTTTTGCATCTATATTCATTAGAGAGATTGATGTGTAGTTTTCTTTTTTTGTAATATCTTTGCCTGGTTTTGGTATGAGGGTGATGTTGGCTTCATAGAATGAATTAGATAGCTTTCCCTCCACTTCAATTTTTTTTGAAGAGTTTGAGCAGGGTTGGTACTAATTCTTTCTGGAATGTTTGGTAGAATTTACATGTGAAGCCGTCTGGTCCTGGACTTTTCTTTTTGAGAACCTTTTTAATGACTGATTCAATTTTTTTACTTGTGATTCGTTTGTTGAGGTCATTTATTTCTTCTTGAGTCAAAGTTGGTTGTTCATGCCTTTCTAGGAAGTTGTCCTAATTGTTGTATTTATTAGCATAAAATTGTTCGTAGTGTCCTGTTATTACCTCCTTTATTTCTGTGAGGTCAGTGGTTACGTTTCCTCTTCCATTTTTGATCTTATTTATTTGCGTCCTCTCTCTTCTTCTTTTTGTCAGTCTTGCTAAGGGTCCATCAATCTTATTGATTTCCTCATAGAACCAACTTCTGGTTTTATTGATTTTCTCTATTGTTTTCATGTTCTCAATTTCATTTATTTCTGCTCTAATCTTTGTTATTTCTTTCCTTTTGCTTGCTTTGGGTTTAGTTTTCTGTTCTTTCTGCAGTTCTTCCAAGTGGACAGTTAGTTCCCGAATTTTTACCCTTACTTCCTTTTTGATATAGGCATTTAGGGCAATAAATTTCCCTCTTAGCACTGCCTTTGCTGCATCCTATAAGTTTTGATATGTTGTGTTTTCATTTTCATTTGCCTCGAGATATTTACTGATTTCTCTTGTAATTTCTCCCTTGACCCACTGGTTGTTTAAGAGTGTGTTGTTGAGCCTCCATGTATTTGTGAATTTTCTGGTTCTCTGTGTATTATTGATTTCCAACTTCATTCCTTTATGATCTGAGAAAGTGTTGTGTATGATTTCAATCTTTTAAAATTTGTTGAGACTTGCTTTGTGACCCAGCATATGGTCTGTCTTTGAGAATGATCCATGAGCGCTTGAGAAAAAGATGTATCCTGCTGTTGTGGGGTGTAATGTCCTATAAATGTCTGTTAAGTCTAGCTCATTTATTGTAATATTCAAATTCTCTGTTTCTTTATTGATCCTCTATCTAGATGTTCTGCCCATTGATGAGAGTGGGGAATTGAAGTCTCCAACTATTATGGTAGATGTGTGTATTTCCCTTTTCAGTGTTTGCAGTGTTTGCCTCATGTGTTTTGGGGCATTCTGGTTCAGTGCATAAATATTTATGATTTTTATGTCTTCTTGTTGAATTGTTCCTTTTATTAGTATATAATATCCTTCTTTGCCTCTTTTAACTGTTTTACATTTGAAGTCTAATTTGTTGGATATTAGTATAGCTACTCCTGCTCTTTTCTGGTTGTTATTTGCATGGAATATCTTTTCCCAACCTTTCACTTTCAAACTATGTTTATCTTTTTGTCTAAGATGTGTTTCCTGTAGACAGCATATAGAAGGATCCTGTTTTTTAATCCATTCTGTCAGTCTATGTCTTTTGATTGGGGAGTTCAATCCATTAACATTTAGTGTTATTACTGTACGGGTAGTACTTTCTTCTACCATTTTGTCTTCTGTATTTTATACGTCATATCTAATTTTCCTTCTTTTTACACTCTTCTCCACACCTCTCTCTTCTGTCTTTTCATATCTGTCTCTAGTGCTCCCTTTAGTATTTCTTGCAGAGCTGGTCTCTTGTTCACAAATTCTCTCAGTGATTTTTTGTCTGAAAATGTTTTCATCTCTCCCTTATTTTTGAAGGACAATTTTGCTGGATATAGAATTCTTGGTTGGCAGTTTTTCTCTTTTAGTAATTTAAATATATCATCCCACTGTCTTCTCGCTTCCATGGTTTCTGCTGAGAAATCTACACATAGTCTTATTGGGTTTCCCTTTTATGTGATGGATTGCTTTTCTCTTGCTGCTTTAAAGATCCTCTCTTTCTGTTTGACCTCTGACATTCTGACTAGTAAGTGTCTTGGAGTACGTCTATTTGGATCTATTCTCTTTGGGGTGCGCTGCACTTCTTGGATCTGTAATTTTAGGTCTTTCATAATAGTTGGGAAATTTTCAGTGAAAATTTCTTCCATTAGTTTTTCTCCTCCTTTTCCCTCCTCTTCTCCTTCTGGGACACCTGCAACATGTATATTTGTGCACCTCATATTTTCATTCAATTCCCTGGGTCCCTGCTCATAATTTTCCATTTTTTCCCCTACAGTTTCTGTTTCTTGTCGGATTTCAGATGTTCCATCCTCCAGTTCACTAATCCTAACCTCTGTCTCTTGAAATCTACCATTGTAAGTTTCCATTTTTTTCATCTCTTCTACTGTACCTTTCATTCCCATAAGTTCTGTGATTTATTTTTTCAGACTTTCCACTTCTTCTTTTTGTTCGTTCCTTGCCTTCTTCATATCCTCCCTCAATTCATTGATTTGGTTTTTGATGAGGTTTTACATGTCTGTTCGTATATTCTGAATTAATTGTTTCAGCTCATGTATCTCATTTGAACTGTTGGTTTGTTCCTTTGACTGGGCCATATCTTCATATTTCCTGGTGTGATTTGTTATTTTTTCCTGAAGTCTAGACATTTAATTACCTTAATTAGTTTATTCTGGAGATTGCTTTCACTTATCTTACCTAGGGTTTTCTTGTTAGATGAGTTTGTTGTCTATCTGTTCTTTGACCTTCAGTTCAGCTTTTTCTGGGCCTCTAGTTTAGGTTTTGTTTAACAAAGGATAATTTTTCAGTTCTTGGTTTCTTGTTTCTTGCCCTGCTTGTAAGGCATCTTTTCCCTTCCCACCCTTAGGAGGGTCTACATAGGTATTACAGACTCCAGCTGGGTTTTCCCAGACTAAACTGGCCTCCTATCAGGGGGAAGGATTCACCTGCGTCAATTTTCCCTGAGGGTGAGACCCAGCAGGTTAAAAGACTTTCCTGTGAAGTCTCTGGGCTCTGTTTCTCTTATCCTGCCCAGTATGTGGTGCTTGTCTGCCTGCGGCTTCCACCAGCAAAAGATGTTGTGGCTCCTTTAACTTTGGAAGGCTCTCCTTGCTGGGGGCATAGGGGAGACAGAGGAGAGGTTGTAGGCTGGTTTTAATGGCTTCAAATTGTCAAGCCCTAGGTTCTGAATTCCTTGAGAGAGGTATTCCACCTGAGTTGGGCTTCACCCCTCCCCTGGGGATGGCACAGGTGGTACACAGCCCTGAAAGCAGTCCATTTCTGCCTATGCCTGGGGCAGTTGCAGCCTGAGTAGACCCACTGCTGAATTCAGAGGCAGCCAAGCCTCCATAGAAACAGCCACAAAAACCTCCATTTCATCCCCTTTCCTCTTTTTCCATTAGCCCAATAAGCGACCCCCACCTTGAGCAGGTTCACCTGAGCTGGGGGCCGTCTAGTAGTCAGAATTTGTTTATTAATGCCACAATTGGTGTTTGGTTGGACTCAGTCCCTGCTACTGTTAGCATGTCTTTCCTTTCCCTCTGGGAAGCCACCTCTGGGGGAGGGGCACGGGACACCAGCCGCCGGCCACCGTGGCTTGGGGAACTCAGGGTTCTAGGGAGACTTGTAGCCAGTCCAGCTGGTCCAGACTGGGATATGCTGTGTGTCTGGTCACTATCGTGGCTCCGGGAGCTGTTCTGTACTGTTTCTGTTTATTTAGTAGTTGTTCTGGAGAAAGAACTAAAATGCGCATATTGCTAAGCTGCCATCTTGGCCCCTGAGGCCATATGATTTTATGATTGCGCTTTAGCAGTCTACACATGCATATTCAAAGCTGTTCTCTGAAGCAGAGTGCCCTGAAGGAGAGTATTGGCAAGCTCTGCACACCCCATTCTGGCTCCTTCGGGCCTAACTTCTGGTGCACCTAAATGAAAATATTGGGTGTCTTTGTACATTGATCTCATCTGGCTCCATGAAGGGCAGACTCATGGATGTGGGTCAGGATCCCCTAATCCAGAAATTACTGAAGGTAGAAAAGTTACATGAGAAGGGGGTGTGTATCTGTTGAACAGCAGCATGGATCCAGAGTTGAGGGCTAGAATGAAAGGGTGGTCCAGAATTTAGGAGTGGGGCTGAGCCAACTACAGATACCAAAGAGGAAAAAACTATTTAAGAATGAAGAACCCAGTACTCAGGGAGAAGGAACAAGGGAAAGGAAATCCTCTCTTGGAGGTGAAACAGTTGCACATACTAGGGAAATCTTGAAAGTTACTGCACATGCCTAGAGCAATATGCAGGTTTAGAGACACGAAAAATGATGACCTGTTAAACATAGGTTGTTCTAAAGGTTTAGGCTGTTCTAAGGTATAAACTGGGTTGAGCATTGATGAAAAGACTTAACACACAGCCAATAGACACTAAAAACTCAGGCTAGTGGGAAAAACTACCATCACCTTTGATCTTTCCATACCTCTCTTTATGGGTGTTTGGACTATGGCAGTTCTAACTTTCTCATATTGGAAGAGTCTGCCACTAATATGGGGTAGGGAGATGGAACTATCTGATGTTCTGGAGAGGCTGGGATAGGTTTCAAGACTTATCTGGACCAGGGACTCATCTGGAGGTTTCAGGTTTCTGGAAAGCTACTCTAGTGCCGGGAACCCTTGTGGAATCTTTTTTTTTTTTAAAACAACATACATTTATTATCTCACAGTTTCTGTGGGTCAGAAGTCTGTGCAAACGTAGCTGAGTCTTCTGCCTAAGGTCTCACAAGGCTGCAATCAAAAAGTTCTCTGGACTGGGTTCCTTTCTAGATCTCCCTCAGGTTGTTGGTAGAATCTTATATATTGCCCTAGGTGTTCTTTAGGATTGGCTGGAATGGTTCTGGTTGAGGGTTGGCAGGTTATGATAGGTAGTAATATCTAACTGAAGCTTGCATAAGAGCAACCTCCAGAGTAGCCTCTTGACTCTATTTGAACTTGCTCTGCCACTGATACTTTATTAATTACACTCCTTTTCCTTTTTGGTCAGGATGGAATTGTTGATCCCAAAGTGCCATGTCTGGATTCATCCTGGGAGTCATCACTCACATTTTTACATTGCCAGGGAGACTTTCATCCTGGGATGTCATGTCCCACATAGTGGGAAGGAAAATGATTTCACTTGCAGAGTTGGGCTTAGAGACACTGAGGCCACATCTGAGCAACAAAAGAGGTCCTCCAGAAATAATTCTTAGGCATGCCTATAGGTAGTCTAAGTTCTCTGCTAGCTACATAAACTGCACAAGAGTAAGCCTCCTGATCGAGAGCATGGCCTATTGATTTGGGTATCCCTAAGTTTTGACACAATTAGGGGATTGCCTGATGGTAAGGTTTGATAGTTCCATATTTTTCTCCCATTCCTCAGGGAACTTTGCCAATACCTTTTGATTATCTTCCTAATATACTCTAGGATGTATACAGGCATCACAATAATCTATACAAGATTAAAGGACCTATTTCTTATTCTACATGCCCTGTGTTTTAATTGTTCAAGTGAGTTATACAGAGAAGTTGAATTAGATTATGCACTACAGTAAATTTCAGTTCCAGACCAAATAAATCTTTCTTCCATTGGTCTCAAAGAGTATCTGTGGTTCTAAAATATATACTCTGTCTTTCTTACCCCTATGTTCTGAATTACTTTAACCACAACCTGCTCAGCTTCATTCTTATCTCTAAACATCAGGTTATATATATAACACAGCCTCTCAAAACCCAGAAATAATAATCCCCACTCCAGACTTAATGTATCTGCTCTAAAAGCTAACAGTCTAGGCCCCTGTTTTCTTATAAGCATTTTCTAAAGTTGACCATATAGTTCCTGTTCTTTTGTTTCTGGATTATTTTGTCTCACCAAATGTCCCACATGTTCATTCACATTGATGCATGCCTCACGACTTCGCTCCTTTTTGTAGAAGCACAGCCTTCATTCATAAGTATACACCATTGCTCACCAATCTACTTCTCAGTCAGTGCAGTCTTCAGGCACCTGCATTCATTGCACATCATGTAGAGGGTCAAAAGTCCACAGTCCATCAACATTCTCAATTTTAGATAATTTCATTGTTCCCAAGAGAAAGAAAGCCTCGCCAAATAGGAGTTAACCCCCTCTTAACTCTTGTCCCTCCCCCCATTATTTAGCTCTGATGTTGCTGTGGTAGTGCTGCTGGTTTCCTTTTGAATATAGCTCAAAGCATGCAATAGCAGTTTCCTCCATACCCTGGATTTAAACACTCTTTGTACAGGAATCATATCTTAGAAGTAATTCTTGTAAGGACTTATTAATATTTCTAGTGTTAATCAATGGAACCATAGGTTTATACAACCCTTTTCAATCTTGCTCATCTTCAATGTGGTAATATTACTTATAGACCCACTAGAGAACCACCTTCACTCCTATATATTCCCTTACAGTGGAGTTCAACCTCATTAGTAATGGTTCACCGATCTCTAGCTTATATGTATCTCTAAGTCACGGATATTCTGTATTATAAACCTCTGATTATACCTTTATGCTGGTCATAAAAGCGGAATCATACAGTATCTATCCTTTTGTGTCTGGATTTTTTCACTCAGCATCATGTTCTCAAGGCTTATCCATCTTGTCATGTGCTTCAGAACATCATTTTGTCTTACTGCTGCATAATATTCCATTGTGTATATACACCACATTTTGTTGATCCTCTGGTCTGTTGATGGGCATTTGATTTGTTTCCATCTTTTGACAATTTTGAATAATGCTGCTGTGAACATAAGTGTGCAAATGACTGCTTGGGTCATTGCTTTCAGCTCTTCTGGGTATATACCAAGTAGTGCTATTGTTGGGTCATAGGGCAACTCAATATTTAGTTTTCTTAGGGACCACCTTAGGTGGTTCTTCCACCTAGTCTTTCATAGTGGCTGTACCATTATATGTTCCCACCAGCAATGCATGTGTCCCTGTTTCTCCACATCCTCTCCAACATTTATAGCTTCCTGTTTGTTTAATAGCAGCCATTCTTATGTGTGAGGTGGTATCTCACTGTAGTTTTGACTTGCATTTCCCTTATAGTTAATGAAAATGAACATCTCTACATATGCTTTTGAGTCATCTGTATTTGCTCTTCAGAAAAATGTTTATTCATATCTTCAGCCCATTTTATGATTGGGTTGTTTGTTCTTTTGTTGTTGAGTTGTATAATTTCTTTGTATATACAGGAAATCAAACCTTTATCTGATATGGGATTGCCAAATATTTTCTCCCATTGAGTTGGCTGCCTCTTCACCTTTTGACAGTCTTGAAATGCAGAAGCATTTGAGGAAGTCCCATTTATGTATATTTTCTTTTGTTTCTTGTGCTTTGGGTGTAAAGTTTAGGAAGCTACCTCCTATTACTAAGTCTTGAAGATATTCCCTACATTTTCTTCTAGAGGCTTTATGGTGCTAGTTCTTATATTTAGGTGTTTGATCCATTTTGAGTTAATTTTTGTGCAGGGTGTAAGATAAGGGTCTTCCTTCCTTCTCTTGGCTATTGATATCCAGTTCTTCCATGCCCAATTATTGAAAAGACTGTTTTGTCCCAGTTCAGAGGGTTTGGGGGCCTTGTCAAAAATCAGTTGACTGTAGATTTGGTGGTTTATTTCTGCACTCTCAATTCAATTCCATTGGTCGATTCTTCCATCTTTGCACCAGTACCATGCTGTTTTGACCATGGTGGCTTTATAACAGGTTCTAAAGTCAGGGAGTGTTAATCCTCCCACATCTTTCTTCTTTTTTAGGATGCTTTTAGCTATTTGGGGTCTCTTTCTGTTCCGGATGAATTTGGTAGTAAGCTTTTTCAAATCTTCAAAGTAGGCTGTTGGAATTTTTATTGGTACTGTGTTGAATCTGTAGATGAACTCGGGGAGAATTGACATTTTAGCTATATTTAACCTTCCTGTCCATGAGCAGGGGATGTCTTTCCACCTATTTAGGTCTCCTTTGATTTCTTTTAGCAATGTTATGTGGTTTTCTGTGTACAAGTTCTTTATGTCCCTAGCTAAGTTCTTTCTTAAGTAATTGAGTCTTTTACGTGCTACTTTGAATGGAATTTTTTCCTTAACTGACACCTCAGCTAGGTCATTGCTTGTGTATAGAAATATTATTGATTTTTGCACATTAATTTTACATCCTGCCATCTTGCGGAATTTGTTTATTAGCTCAAATAAATTTGCTGTAGATTTCTCAGGATCTTCCAAGTATAGTATCATATCATCTGCAAATAATGAATATTTTCCTTCTTCCTTTCCAATTTGCATCCCTTGTATTTCTTTGTCCTGCCTGATTGCTCTAGTTAGAACTTCTAGCACAGTGTTGAATAATGGTGGTGACAGTGGGCATCCTTGTCTTGTTCCTGATCTTAGGGGCAAAGATTTCAGTCTCTCTTCATTGAGTACAATGCTGGCTATCAGTTTTTCATGTATTCCCTTAATCATATTGAGGTAGTTACTTTGACTCCTATCTTTTGGAGCGTTTTTATCAGAAAAGGATGCTGAATTTTGTTGAATGTTATTTCAGCATCAATAGAGATGATCAAGTGATTCTTCCCTTTCGATTTGGTAATGTGTTGTAATACATTAATTGATTTTCTTGTGTTGAGCGATCCTGGCATTCCTGGTATAAACCCCACTTGGTCACAGTGTATAATTCTTTGAATGTGTTATTGGATTCTATTTGCTAATATTTTGTTGAGAATTTGTGAATCTATATTCATTAGGGAGATTGACCTGTGGTTTTCCTTTCTTATAACATCTTTACCCGGTCTTGGTATTAAAATGATATTAGCTTCATAAAATGAGGTAGGTAGAGTTCCTTTTTCCTCAGTTTTTTGGAAAAGTTTGAGCAAGATGTTAGCTCTTTCTGGAATGTTTGATAAAATTCCCCTGTGAAACCATCTGGCCCTGGGTTTTTGTTTGTAGGAAGATTTTTTTTTTTTTTTGCATGGGCAGGCACCAGGAATCGAACCCTGGTCCTTGGCATGGCAGATGAGAACTCTGCCTGCTGAGCCAACGTGGCCCACCTGTAGGAAGAGTTTTGACAACTGAATCTCTTTACTTGTGATTGGTTTGTTGAGATCTTCTATTTCTTCCTGAGTCAGGATAGCTTGCTTGTGTGTCTCCAGGAGTTTTTCCATTTCATCTAAGTTGTCTAGTTTGTTGGTGTATGGTAGTTCATAGTATCCTCTTATGATTTATTTTATTTCCTCAGGGTCTGTGGTAATGCACCCTTTCTCAGTTCTGGTTTTGTTTATTTGAATCCTCTTTCTTTTGTTCTTTGTCAGTCATGCTAGTGGCCCATCAATTTTATTGATTTTCTCAATGAACCAACTTTTGGTTTTATTGATTCTTTCTATTGTTCTTCTGTTCTCACATTCATTTATCTCTGCTTTAATCTTTGTTCTCTTCTCTATTTGCTTTGGGGTTAGTTTGTTGTTCTTTCTCAAGTTCCTCCAGGTTTGCTGCTAAGTCCTCGATTTTTGCTCTTCCTTGTTTTTCAGTACAGGCATTTAGGGCAATAAATTTCCCTCTCAGCACAGCCTTTGCTGCATCTCATACCTTCTGATAAGTTGTATTCTCATTTTCATTCATCTCCAGATAGCTACTGATTTCTCTAGCAATTTCTTCTTTGACCCACTGGTTGTTTAAGAGTGTGTTATTTAATCTCCATATATTTGTGAATGTTCTCATTCTTTGGTGTTTATTGAGATCTCGCTTCATCCCATTGTGATTGGAGAGAGTGCTTTGAATAATTTAAATGTTTTTAAATTTACAAAGACCTGTTTTGTGCCCCAGCATATGATCTATCCTGGAAAATGCTCCATGAGCTCTAGAGAAGAATGTATATCCTTGTGCGATGGGGTGCAGTGACCTATATATGTCTGTTATGTCTAATTTATTTATCAGGTTATATAGCATCTCTATTTTCTTCTTGATCTTCTGTCTAATTGTTCTATCTATAGAGGAGAGTGGTGTATTGAAGTCTTCTACTATAATTGTTGAAACATCTATCTCTTCAATTTTGCCAATGTCTGTCTCATGTACTTTGGAGCTCCTTAATTGAAAGCATCAACATTTGTGATTGTTATATCTTCTTGGTGAATTGACCCTTTAATTTAGTATATAGTGTCCTTCTTTGTCTCTTATGATGTCTTTACATTTAAAGTCTACTTTGTTCAATATTAGTATAGATACTCCTGCCTTCTTTTGGTTACAGCTTGTGTGGAAAATCTTTTTCCATCCGTTCACTTTCAATCTATTTGTATTCTTGCATCTAAGATGAGTCTCTTATAAGCAGCAGATAGCTGGATTATGTTTCTTAATCCATTCTGCCAATCTGTACTAACATTCAAATTATTACTAAAAAAGCATTTCTTGATTCCACCATCTTTTTTTTATTCTATTTTTCAGATCTATGTATTTTTTTCCATTCTTTCTCTTTGTGTTCTTTAAATTACCCTTAGTGGTACTCTTCAATTTTGTGCCCTCCTCCAGAAATCCCTCTACTGTCTTTTATTTTCAGCTGGCAGACCTCCTTTTAGCATTTCTTGTAGGGCAGGTCTCTTGTTGACAAATTCTTTTGGGGCTCCTTTGTCTGTGAAAACTTTAATCTTTCCCTCAATTTTGAAGACAATTTGGCTGGGTACAGAGTTCTTGGCTGGAAGTCTTTCTCTTTCAGGATCTTGAAATGCCACTGCCTTCTCACCTCCAGGGTGCTAGTTAAGTAGTCTGAACTCAGGCTTATTTGGTTTTCTTTGTATGTAGCAGATTGATTTTCTCTTGTCACTTTCGGGATTTTCTGCTTCTCTTCAACATTTGACAGACTGATTAGTATGTGCCTTGGGGAAGGCCTATTTGGATTTATTCTGTTTGGAATTCATTGGGCTTCTGTGACCTGTATATTTATGCCCTTTATGAGTGTTGGAAGTTTTCCCACATTACATTGTCAAGTACTCTTCCCAGCCTTTTATTCTTCTCTTTTCCTTCTGGGACACGAATGATTCTTATATTTGTATCCTATGTTTTGTTTATCATTTCCCTAATGTACCATTCATTTTTTACCATCTTTTTTCCATTTGCTGTTTTGAGTTTTCAAAGTCAGTTATCCTGCCCTCTATATCACTTATTCTTTCTTCTGTCTCTTCAAATCTGGTGTTGTGTGCCTCTAGTATGTTTTTTATTTGGTCCACAGAGTCTTTAATCTGTGTGATATCCCTATTTATCTATTTATTCTTTCAAATTCTTCTTTGTTCTCTTCTACTGTACTCTTGATTTCCTTTTATGTCATTTGCTATCCCACTTATTTTAATAAATTTTAATAAGTAGAGTTATATGAACATATTTGATTAGTTGTTCCAATGTCTGTATCTCCTCTGGTGTTTCAATTTGGTCATTAGGCAGGGCTATATCTGTATGCATTGTGATATGCTTAGTGATCTTCTGCTGTCTTTGTGGCATGTAAATATCTTAATTGATTTACTTCGGGAGTTCATTTCTTTCAGTAGTCTAAGGCCTTGTGTTTGTGGGAGGGGAGTGGGAGGGGTTGGTCACTCAGTGTGGTGATTTGTTTCAGGGCAGATATAGGCACAGGTTGTGGATGTTCTCTGATGTTTGTGAACATGGGCACCCAACATCCAGGTCGGTTGTAACTGTACAGGTGAAACAGTCTGTGGGGTGTAACCTTGGTGTGCACTGGCCTAAGGCATGGGTCCCTTTGTGCGCATGCATAGAGCTGTGGCAGCAGGTGGGCATTATGCTTTCATGGATTGGGTGCAGATGTGACCTGGCTATGCAGGTCAGCACTTTCGCAGAGCTAGAAAATGTGGCTGAGCGCTGTGCACATGCACAATTCTGGGACTGCTGTAAAGTGCAGTTCCCAGAGCTTAATGATGTGATTGGGGGTCTGTGCATATGTGTGGACCTAGGTGTGATATAAACTGATGCATAGAGCTCGGGGGGGGGGGAGGGTGGAGTGAGGCTGTGTGACACTGTGGGCAGGGTGGCAGGGGTAGCCTAGGTATGGAGGTTAGTTTCCGCAACCTTTATATGCTGGCAACAGCCTGCAGGGAACAGAGAGGGGGAGGTAGTGCTCTGGAGGGGTACAGGAGAGGTGGGTTGGGCTGCACTTGGGGTGGGGGTGTGGGGCAGGTACATGCATTGGGGTCTGGTGGGGTGGGGATGCCTGGAGCACAGGGAATGGGAGCTGATGGTGGGGTTCAGGTGTGTGAGTTGTGGGGTGAGTCATGGGTCATGAGGCTGCACTGGTGAGGGTAGCACATTCAAGGAACTTGGCCTGGCTTACTTCCTAATCCCTGGCTCCCAGTCCATGCACTCCTGCGGGCTCTGTACCTCTGCTCCAGGCTCCAGCTTTCTGCCCCTCAGTTCCTCGGCCTCTGCAAGCAGAGCTGCCCCATGTGGTTCAGAAGGCTCTCCCAGTTCAGCTGCACTCCCGAATCACTGCCTCAGTCGTACTCCTGTCCCTTTTCTAACTTTTCTGTGGTGCAGGGCTGATCTCGAGCTACTGTATTCAGCCATCTTCCTGAAAGTCTGCCCTCTAGTGTACTTTTATTTTCATCTATTGTGTCTGTCATTCCCATAAGGTCTGTTATTTTTCTTTATATTATTTCAAATTCTTATTTATGTTCACCAGTGTCTTCTTATTATCCTTTACCTCTTTAGCCATATCCTCAAATTGATTTAGGAAATTTATATGAGCATGATTGGTTACTTGTTCCAAATTCTGTATCTTCTTTGACTTTTTAATGTGTTCCTTTGACTGAGTCATATCATTCTGCCTTTTAGTATGTCTTGTGATTTTTTTGTTGATAGATGGCATCTGATTATCTTGATGGGTTTGTTTTCAAGGTCAGTTTCTTTCTTGTCTTGGATTTTGTGGTTTGTTGGGCTTGTATTAACTCTTATTTGACAGTTGGCTTGTCAGTATTTCCAAGACAAAACAGGACAGGGTATCCATGCAGGAGGCATAGGCCAGATCCAAAAGGCTCTGGGAAATGGTCTGGAAAGACCCCAGAAAACCCATTTTTCTTTTCCTTTTAACATCAGTAGATTGCACTTTCCAGGCTGCCAGGCAGATCATCCTCTTTGGCTATCTATTTCCCTTGACCTTATAAAGGCATGCTGTCATGACAGTTTGCCAGTTCCACCCCTGATATTGTCCAAACAGTGGCATCTGGCAGCATTTAACTAGGACATTTTGAAACTGCGGGATTCCATGTTCTCACTTTGTTAGACAACATCTAGTTCAGTGTTGGGCTGTGCCCACTTCTGTACTTGTGTCAGAGAGTTTCTGCAGCCATCACAGTCTTTAGCCAGCCCAAGACAAGTATCAGGCTGCCTGCCACCTCTTCCCTTAAGGTTAGAGGATGAGCGCTAGGAGTTGCAGATAGAATTACTCACAGTCTCTTACCATGGTTTCTTAGTCTGTGCACTTCCCTGGATGTTGTACTGAACTTCTCTGGTTTCCAGATCCTTCAAACGGTTGATTTAGGCAGTTTCTGCCTAACTACTCATTACTTTTTGGAAAGGAATAATTCAGCTACTCCCTTCCTATTCCTCTACTTTGGAATCTCCTGGTGTTCCAGAGTTTTCATACACTATGCTATTTTCTGTTTCTTAATTTGGGGGAAATCAAGATTGGTCACTAAGATGAGCTAAAGTTTTGAAGAGGCATATATGTGAACAAATAATAATAAATTGGCATAGGTGGCACAAAGACATATATACCATCTTAGTGGAAGGCAAAGAAGGGAGAGATTATTTCTTCCTGGGGTGTGGGTATTGGACAGGAGACTAGGGGACACAAAAGTCTTCACAGAGAAAGGGATGCTTGGGTTGAGTCCCCTAAATGGGACTTCACTTTTATTAGGTGAACAATGTGCAGGGGAAGGATGGTTCTAATCAAAGGAGATAGTACATGTACAAACACGTTAATGTGAAATAACATGCTATGTAGGCAGAAAGCAGAAATGGAGGGAGCCTCCACCTCAGGGCATATTGCCACTGAATGGCAGTAGGATCCTTATTCTTGTAATATAAGGCAAAACTGTGGTTAGTTAAATTAGAGTTCTGTTAGCTTTTCCACATATTCTCATTTCTAAACTTATACATATCAATAGTACAAAACTCAGTCCACCAAACTTAAGAGTTTAATAAATGATGATTTTAACATTGGTTTTCTTTTTTTTTACCATCTGTATTCCACTGTACCATGGAAACTTAATTTGAACTATTTTGAGATCCTTTCCCTTTGACTCTCCATTTTTTTAAAAAGCAGTTTTATTGAGATGAATTCATATGCCACACAATCCATCTAAAATCTACTATCAATATATATATTTATATATATACACAGTGTATATATATTTATATATATACAATGTATATATATTTATGTATATGTACTTTATATATACACACAATGCATTTGTGTATATTTTACATATATACAATTTATATATATATTCTTGTATATTTAGAGAGTTTTCCTTCATCACAGCAATCAATTCTAGAATATTTCCACCCTGAAGAGAGTTCACTTTATTATGCAGTTCCATGTTTCATCCTCTGGCTTTTCTTCTAGTAACACAAATGACCCTAAATTTTCCCTTTCAACCACTGCTGCACTCATATATTGTTGCTGTTAGTTACATTCATTATAATATGCTCCTATCACCTCTATCCATTGCCAAATATTTCCAATCAAACTTATTTCATATTCTGCACAAATTAAGCATCACCTCTCCATTCTTTGGCCTCAGTCCATCTTTTGGTGACCTTGGGTCTTGAATTAATACCATGAGTTTGCTAGTTATATTTAATATTTAGTTCATACTAGTGAGGTCATAGAATATTCATGCTTTTGTGTCTAACATTTTACTCAACATAATGTCCTTAAGGTTCATTCATGTAGTCACATGTATTATGACTTCATTTCTTCTTACAACTGCATGATATTCCTTTGTATGCTTACACCACATTTTGTTTATCCTTGTTTTTGGTGATGGGCACCTGGGTTGTTTCCATCTTTTGGCAATCATAAATAATGCCACTATGAACATTGGTGTACAAATGTCAGTTCTACTGAGTATACACTGCATAGCAGGATTGCTAGATCATATGGTAGTTCTATTCATAGCTTCCTAAGGAAACAGCAAGCTATCTTCCACAGTAGCTGCTCCACTCTACATTCCCACTAATGGTGAATGTGCTCTATTTCTCCACATCCTCTCCAACACTTGCAGTTTTTTGTTTTTTTTCATAGTGGCCATTTTAATAGATGTAAAATGATATCTCATTGTAGTTTTAATTTGCATTTCTCAAACAGCTAGTGATGGTAAACAATTTTTATGTGTTTTTTTTAGCCATTTGTACATCCTCTTTGGAAAAATGCCTAATTATGTCTTCTGTCCATTTTCAATTGAGTTGTTTGTCTTTTTATTGTTGAGTTGTAGTATCTATTGATGTATACAGAATATTAAACCCTTATTGTATATGTGGTTTCCAAATATTTTCTCTCATTGAGTCAGCTACCCTTTCAATCTCTTGACTTAGTTCTTTAAAGTTTTCATTGTGGAGAGATCTCATTTATCTATTTTTTTTTTAGTTGCTTGTGCTTTGGGTGTAAGGTCTAAGAAGTCATTTCCTATCACAACTTGAAGATGCTTCCTTATATTTTCTTCTAGAACCTTTATGGTTCTGGCTTTTATATTAGGTCTTTGATCCATTTTAAGTTAATTTTTATATAAGGTGTAAGATAAGGGTCCTCTTTAATTCTCTTGGATATGGATATCCAGTCCTCCCAGTATCATTTGTTGAAGAGCCTACTCTTTCTCAGTTATGTGGACTTGGTATCCTTGTAAAAAATTAACTGACCATACCTAAAGAATACCCTAGGCTCTATCTAAGACTCTATTAAAGGTTTCCTTAGTAAGTTTATTTTTTTTCCAGAAACTTAAGGCCTCCAGGTTGTCCCTATGCCCTGAAACACAGAGGTACCAGTTTCTCCAAGAACATCACCCAGTTTCATTCCTCTACCTCATACGGGCATATGTACATAGACATATTGACAAATGAAATAAGATCAACACACCTTTCCAGCATGAAGAAATTAAAATGGCTATGCCAAGATATTACTGAAGATTGAGAGAATGGTCAAATGAGGGGGAGGAGGTGTAATAGAAACTAGGATTTAACAAAGGTTATGACTATGGACTCATTATATAGATATTTCCTTTTAGTTTCTAGTGTATTAGAAAACTAGAAGGAAATAACTGAAATTGTTGAACTGTAATGCAATAGCCTTCATCTTTGATAACAATTGTATAACTTCACTGTGTCACCATTTGATTGTAAAAACGTTTTGGCTGACACTCACTTTATATGGGAGTTGAGTTATAAAATAAAGACAAAAAGGTGATAATATGAGGGGATAAGGGATATAGGATGTTTTGGGCTTTTTTTCTTTTTATTTCTCTTTTTGAGTAATGGAAATGTTCTAAAATTGGTTGTAGTGACAAATGCACAAATATATGGTGATACTGTGAGCCACTGATTGTATACTTTGGATGGATCATATGGTATGTGAATATGTCTCAATAAAATTGTATTTAAAAAAATCAATTGATAGACATGAGGGTTTATTTATGACTCTCAATTTTATTTCATTTGTCAATATGCTTATGTTCATGCCAATACCATGCTGTTTTTATCACTGTAGCTTTGTAATTTATTTTTTATTTTACTTTTTCTAACATGGGCAGGCAGTGGAAAACAAACCTGGGTCTCCAGCATGGCAGATGAGAACTCTGCCTGTTGAGCCACCATGATCCGCTCTGTAATATGTTTTAAAGTGAGGAAGTGAGAGTTCCCTAACTTTATTCTTCTTCAAGTTGTTTTAGCTATTCCAGGCCCCATTCCCTTCCAAATTAACTTGCTAGTTAACTTTTCCAATTCTGAAAAGAAGTGTGTTGGAATTTTGATTGGGATTGCATTGAATCTGAAGATCAATTTGGGTAGAACTAACATTTTAATATTTGTCTTCCAAACAATGAACACAGAATTTCCTTCCATTTGTTTAGGTCTTTTTAAAAATTTTTTTTAGCAATGCTTTGTAGTTTTTTGAATGCAGGTCCTTTATATACTTGATTATATTTATTTCTAAATATTCAATTTATTTAGTTGCTATTATAAATGGAATTTTTCCCCTGATGTCCTCCTCA